>NW_005871195.1:972736-1096049 GCF_000147115.1 Myotis lucifugus
ATATATATATATATATATATATATATATATATATTCTGCTTAGTTAACCATCAAGTAATCATGAAAATATAAATGTTTTGTGTTAGTTTTATATTAGACACTGCATAGCTGTAGCACTAGGAAAGCAATCACCAACAATATTATTGAACCATCACGATCTGAAGAGGAAACTAAAGAACCCACCAAGGATGTCAAGAGCCTCAAGAAAGTTCTGTTCTTCTTTCTCAATTGATCCAGACCTTAGTTTTAACCTCCTCTCCTACAGAGAAGACAGTGGACAGCTCCATAGCCCCAGTTTTTTATTCTTTCTACACCACAGGTCTGAGTACCCATTGCTTTTCTATCTGTATGTGAATCTTCTAAGAAGTTGTGTCCTCTTCCTGCCTTCTGCTTTCAATTCCCAGGGCAATTTCTCCAGTTCCCAAAAGCCATTGTCATAGATATATTTGACTCTTATTCTTTTTCTTCTCCATAAAAGCTCGCCACACACTTAGTAGTTCTTTCTTCCAAACATTGATCACACTATTTCTTTATTTTCTCCATCAACTTCCTTGGTAAGATCTTTAATACTTTAATATTCTGAGATGGCCATCTAACCTCTAGCTATGACACCTTATTTTCAGAAAATACATATATGAGTAGCAAATGCAAAAGACTCTAGGCGAGGCAAATAATGGAAAGAGTGATAGATAAAAGCACATTTTCAAAGTGTACAAATTGATATTATTCACATGCACAAATATTATGGTCTCATCTATTTTTATTGGAAATCAATGCTTTTGCCAATTTTTATTAATTACAAATTATTATTTTTGTTTTTATTAATTTTTTTACATTATTTAAAAAATCAAATACCATTGAAAGTGTCACAAAGAAAAATAATAGTAAAGTTCTTGAACCCCCAAAGTAAACAATTTTCATAAATTTAACTGTTCCATTTGGTACTGATATCTATGTTTATGAATATCCTCATATTACTGTTTTGATTATTCTGTTTTCCATTAACATTCTAATAAGGAAGATAAGCGTTTAACTTTCCTACTCTTGTCTTTGAAGGCCATTCATATCCTTCTACTATAATTAGAGCAGAGGATTTCAAATGTCATTATGCCCCAGAATCAGCTGAAGGGCTTCTTGAACAAAGGTTACTGGGCCTCATTCTTAGAGTTTCTGATTCAGTAATTCTGAGGTAGGACCCAAGAATTTGCATTTCTAACAATTTCTCAGGTGACCCTAACACTGATGGTCCAGGGCCATTTTGCAAACCACAGAATTTTTATAGTTTTATTATTGGCAAAATAAAAAATAACTTGTTTTAATGTATTTTTATTGATTTCAAAGAACAAGGGAGAGGGAGAGAGAAATAGAGACATCAATGATGAGAGAGAATCATTGATCAGCTGCCTCCAGCATGACCCTCACTGGGGATCGAGCCTGCAACCGGGCATGTGCCCTGACCAGGAATGGAACCATGACCTCTTGGTTCATAGGTCAATGCTAAGCCACTGAGCCATGCCAGCTGGGCACAAAATCAAATTTTTTTTTTAAATATATTTTATTGATTTTTTACAGAGAGGAAGGGAGAGGGATAGAGAGTTAGAAACATCGATGAGAGAGAAACATCGACCAGCTGCCTCCTGCACATCTCCTCACTGGGGATCGAGCCTGCAACCTGGCATGTGCCCTGACCAGGAATGGAACCATGACCTCTTGATTCATAGGCCAACGCTCTATCCACTGAGCCAAACCGGTTTCGGCAACAAAATCAAATTTTAATGATTTTATTTAGTGACCCAAGTATTATTCATATCTGTGCCACACACTGTACAATAATTATATTTCCACTGTTATACAACCTTTTCTTATTCCTAGAGTTAATAGTACTTTTCATACTCTTATTTTCAAACTTTTCAATAGTGCAAGTATTTTTCAGTGTTCAAAGACATTCAATAATATATAAATTTATTTTATGTTTTAGAAGCATATCTTCTGGAGCATTGTTCTTTTTCAATCGGCTGAATTCTAACTGTTTGCTCCCTATAAACTGCTATCACAGCTCTTTTTGCACAACATCCAGAAATTTCCCAGCCTCTGTTCTGGATTGAATTTTCTGTTTCATGGAACCTGTTTCTTGTTCTTTCATGCTTTTCACTTTCATTTTGCTGAAGCACATCCTCTTGTACAGCGGTTCTCAACATGTGGGTCGTGACCCCTTTGGCGGTCGAAGGACCCTTTCACAGGGGTTGCCTAAGACCATCCTGCATATCAGATATTTACATTATGATTCATAACAGTAGCAACATTACAGTTATGAAGTAGCAACAAAAATAATTTTATGGTTGGGTCACAACATGAGGAACTGTATTTAAAGGGCCAGAAGGTTGAGAACCACTGCTCTAGTAGGTTCCCTAAGGTGATTTATTTTATGAATGTAACCTTATTACATACACACACTGATTGCTAGTTTGCTTAGTTATAGATTTATAGGTTGGCAATTGTTATCTCTCAGAATTTTTTAAAGCACTGATTACATTTTCTTTTTTAGTGTTGTTTTTGAGAATTGTGAGACCATTTTTATTCTGGAAACATTTTATATGGTGTTCATGTGTCTATGTGTACATGTGCACACATACATGCCTATGTAAACTAAAGGTGTATCATTAAAAAAGTTGTGACATTGTAAACCAAAGAAGAGTAAGGCAGAAACTTACTAGATCTGTTAGATGTAAATAATACACAAGAGCAAAACCTCTAAATGGCATAAAAAGAAAACATTTTCCTTAAAGATATACTTTTCCTACTGTAGTAGAACATAGTTGACATTTTGTATGTGTCCTGGGCATGTTTTCCCATTCTCCAAGTTCATGTTTCTAAAAGAAATATGAAGAAACTAGTGTCCCTCAACCTGGCCTGCACCCTCTCCAATCTGGGACCCCTCAGACATCCCTCTCACAATCTGGGACTGCTGGCTCCTAACCGCCTCTCCCTGCCTGCCTGATCGCCCCTAACCGCCTCTGCCTGCCAGCCTGATTGCCCCCAACTGCCCTCCCCTGCTAGCCTGATTGCCCCCTAACTGCTTGCTCCCCTGCCAGACTGATCGCCCCTAACCGCCTCTGCCTCGGCCTCTGCCACCATGGCTTTGTCAGGAAGAAAGTCGGATGTCTGAAAGATGTCCGGTCAACCCGGTCTAATTAGCATATTGCCCTTTAGTCAGTATAGATTTTCCCTAGTGCCATGTGGTCTCAGTAGGTATATTGATAACACAATGCTGCTATTACCTTTAGGATGGGAGAATGAGCTAATTGACCAATGAAGCATGGTTCCTATACACCAGATTTAGATATGGGTATTTGACCAAATATAACCAATCATGTTGATATTTGGTGATTAGGAGAAAGGTCCCTTTCCAATGGTATTGCAAAAATAGAAAAGTAAAAAAGCTCCTGGTGCTTAATATACACATTAAATGGCAAGAGCCTTTCTGAAGGAAAGATAAGTAGAGATAAAGAGAGAATCCTCAGCTCTGCTAATCACATATTTGAGCACCTTCTCTGATATATGAGAAAATAAGTTTCCTTTTCACTTAAGATACAGTTCATTTTCTGACATTTGGAATGGATAATGCCAGAACAAGTTTCCTCCCACCTCCAAGGACAAGTCATGCGTGCCTTATCTTTAAAAATATATATATATATATTTTATTGATTTCAGAGAGGAAGAGAGAGGGAGAGACATCAATGATAAGTGAATCATTGATGGACTGCTTCCTGCACACCCCACACTAGGGATCGAGCCTAACCCAGGGATGTGCCCTTAAACAGAATCAAACTGGGTGTGACCCTTCAGTCTGCAGGCTGACACTCCCCGCAGTAGGCTAAACAGGCTAGGGCATGTGTGCCTTATCTTAAGCAGACTATGATGCTTGGATTCCATACTTGCAAATAAGGGTCAAGGTGTCTCTTAGTAACATGTTCTCAAATGTTCATTTATAATTTAAAGGAGCTTTTTAAATACAGGTATAAACTAAAAACTAAAGTAATAAAGTGATGTAGTTAGATGTTTGGCAAATTTAAATAATATTAATAATTATTATTACTATTATTGTTATAATTTTATTAATATCACTACAATTGTAATGCCACAGATCTGTTATTCTTCATATATCTGCAGATTAGAGCTTATGACATATTGCTCAGTGTGTCTAATGTCACACTGCTTTTATTGTGCCATCATTTATTAATGTGACTATTATCATCACATAGGACAAATTATATGACAGACGGTTATATTTCTGGAAAGTTTTATCATAACCAATCACAATGTCACCTGCCCCTCTCGCTGCTATTATTCCATTGAACATTTTACTGTCTCTACTTTGTATGCCTCTCCTCTTATCCCCTTCAATCATAATCTCACTTTAATTGCCTCTTCTATGGAAAATACAAACATTATCTTCCTTACTCCTGGAATTAATAACTTCCGTGATGTCTTATCATCTCTTTTGTTCTTCAGTGCACCTTTTCCAATTAAAATGGAAATTAAATGGAACGGACAATCACAATCATGTACATAACACTTGGTGATTTTGGATTCCATTCTGTGCTGAATAGAGCTCTTTACTCTTGAGTCTTTTATTGTTGTTTCCCACATGCCACTAGGCAAAAGGTAAATATATATTGATTGTCAGTTTAGATCTATTGTGATAGATGATAGATAGATCAATAGATAGATGATAGATAGACCCACTATTATGACTTTATTTAACCTTAATTATTTTCCTACAATTCCTATCATCAGGTACACTCACATTGGGGGTAAGGGCTCAAACATACAAATTTTGTTAGGGGCACAATTCAGTCAATGTAATTTGAATAGTTTCAAAAATTTTAATTATGTAGGTGTGCCATAATTTGATTGAACATTTACATTTTATATAGTATGGCCATGTCTAATTATTTGTTTTTTGGAAATTATAACTTTATAACTAATGGTGCAATGAACATTTCTCATATGTAACAATTTACATTGTTTCTCAATCATTTTATATGTATAGAATACTCTTAAAAATAAAATTACTTGGTCAAACAATTCTTAAGTTTTAAGATTTATACTACAAAACACTTTCCAGAAAGCTCATATCAATTTATTCTTATAATAGTTTTAATGAACATGTCATTTTCCTTTTATTTACCAGCACTGGCTAGCAACATTTTCTTTAACTATTTGTCACTTTGATAGAAGAAGGACATTTTCTCATAGCAAATTATTCTTTTCATTTTGATACAGAAAACTGTTTTCTCCTATCAAATTATTCTTTTCATTTACTTTATTTGATTAGTAATAGAGCTTATCATGCTTCAACACTCTTCTCAAGTGAAAAATAATCTATTCTTAAGGCAGGGGATCAGCCATTCTAATCATACCTCCCTGATAACAGTCTCTACCTTGCTAGCTCATTAGGACTCCCCAATACCTGGCTCTGTCACCTGTGTAACCTTCACTACTTCATCTCTGTCACTTGCTGCTAGTTTACTTGGCTAATTCATCTCGTTATGTCTTAGAATAAACCACTCTTTCTGTCAGATATGACTATCTCTGCCTTATAATCCTCTCTGAATTTCATTAATTCTGAAAAAACTAAGATCAAAGATTACTTTCTCTGAATATATTTCCTGATTTCTCCATTTTTATTAAATATCCAATTTCCCTAGCTCTCACTACATATATCTACACAAAAAGATACCTAATCAGTTGCAAATATTATTATTATTGTATTATCATACTCATTTAGTACATTTCATAGAAATTCTCTCACTATAATTTAACCATGACTTTTCTTCTATGTGTTAGACTGACTACATGATTCTTTAAATCAATGAACATATCTTGTTATTGTGCAAGACATTGGGCTTGACAATAAACTTGTTTAATAAATAAATAAATGAACAGTGTTCAGAAGTATTATTTTGTTTTAAAGTCACAGTATCAAGGATAACTCAATTCTTGACTCCATTTCACCATAAGGAGCCGGATTTTCCCTACAACTGATTGCTTGGGAACTAGGTATTTGATTCATGGCAATTCTTTCTCCTATAAGCCTGGTCACACTTTTAAAAATACATATATATTTTTAATCATCACCTGAGGATATTTTCATTGGAGAGAGAGAGAGAGAGAGAGAGAGAGAGAGAGAGAGAGAGAGAGAATATGTGAGAGAGAATGTGAGAGAAAAACATTCATAGGTTGCCTCCCAATTGCTTGCCTCCTGTATGCACTCTGACTGGAATTGAACCCACAACCTAGGTATGTGCCCTGACTGGGAATCAAACCTGCAAACTTTTTAGTATAAGAGACAATACTCCAAACAATTGGGACAACCTGCTGGGCCTGGGCCCCACTTTTTAATTTAAATAAACTTCTAAAACATTTTAAAAATTTATAGGAAAGTTTCAAAGTACAGATAGCTTCCATATACCCTCCCTCACCAAATTTCCTCCATGGTCAAGATTTTATGCTAACATTATTACAGTGGTACATTTTCCACAAGGAACCAACTAAACTCTGATCTGTAGGTAAGGCTTATGCTGAGCTTTACCCACAAGCCAGGCTGGCTTCCCTGTTCTTGTCCTTATCTTGATAAGATTCATTTATTTGATTCTCAGCTCATTTTTCTTCCCTATCAGTCCACATTATGACTGAGTTCCAATAGCTCCATCTTGTATAGTAATGGGCAATAATGTCATTCTTGTGGGGCCTGGCTACAAGGTTGAGATTTCTGGAAGCAATACACAAATACAGTTAGTCTGCACACACAACTACTAAGAAAGTCTTCACTGGTTATTTTGAGCAAATTTATAAGAATTATAGATCTGTGCATTTTTAAGCTTCACTAATCATGAGAAGATACCTGGATAATAGTGTTTTCCTGTAGAGATGCAAATCACTAAACTGAAATAATAGGTCAGTTGCCAGTGCTCTTTAGATTTTTGACTTCTTTTTAATGTTATAACTTCCCACAAGTTATAGTCAGTAGATTAAATTAAATAGCATCTAATAAGAGTGATGGTGCACAATGGAAACTTAATATGTATGCAAGCTTTTAATTGTCCCCAAAGTGCCTTTTCAGAATTTTCATGAATTATTAAAGGACATATCTCAGTATTTTTATGAATGGCTAGCAAAATCAGGCCGCTCCTAGTTGTCTATTTTGGTTCATATAATGAGAAAATTAATTACATCCAATCTCTTACCAAAAGATGATTTATTTGGAATTCTCTATACCTCTGAATGCTTCACATTATAGTTACATTGAAGTAACTTAAAATGCTCCAATATTACTTAAGACATCCCCTTTGAATATATTTGTTAGCCACATTTTATTCCAAAATTTTATACTTTCTTTTCTTAAATCCTATATAATAAAAGCCTAATATGCTAAGTGTCCAGTCGTCTGGTTGGCCATTCAATCAAAGCGTAATATGCTAATGATTTGCTAAGGCTGCTCAACCACTTGCTATGACATGCACTGGTGGGGTCAGAAGATCTAACTGGTAGGTTAGCTTGCTGCTGGGGTCCAGCTGATCGACACTGAGTGAGATGTCCTAGACGTGCCCTGGAGCCCTCCGGTGGTCCCTCCCCAGCTAGCATCCCTCCCTGGTACCTATAGTGCACCGGTGTGGTCCCTTGGCCTGGCCTGCACCCTCTTGCAGTCCGGGACCCCTCAGGGGATGTCAGGGAGCTGGTTTGGGCCCAATCCCTCAGGCCAGGCCAAGGGACTCCACTGGTGCACAAATTCGTGCACTGGGCCTCTAGTAGATATATAATTTTGCTTAAACCAGTCAACTTTAGCAAAAATAAAGGTGATCATACCCATGTGACAAGTGTAATGGTTGTCTCACAGTGCCTACTGCTGATATTGTATCAAAGATTCAAAATTACACAACATGCATCAAGTTCTTTATTTAATAAAATAGGCTTACTTCAAATAATAATCATAACTCAATTTTAAATTGAGTTATGCTGGGTCATTAATATTTTCCTTTTCCTCCTAGGTAACTAATGATGAATTTTTGTTACATTTCAATAAATATTTTCTACATAGTTCCTGAAATGCTCCATAGGAAGAAGGTGCACAAGCAGGAAAACATTATTATGAAATGAAGATGTCATCACTTATAACATTATATAGAAGTTTCTCACTAAGTAGTTTGAATACAAATTAGTGAGAACATCAATATGGTACAGTGGTTAATACTATGAGTTCCAATCCAGGGTTTTAGTCCAGAACCCTTCATTTACTAGGTCTGTGACCTTGGGGAAAATACTTAACCTCTCATTTGGCAAATGGAACCAATGCAAATGCTAATAGCTTCATAGGATTGTCTTATGCTTTTTACAAAAGCTTAAAGGTAAAGTGTTTAGCACAGTACTGGATACTTAGGACATCTGTGACAATTGTTAGATGCTCGTATTTACTCACAAAAGAATCTGCGAGTTATGATGGTTAATTTTATGTGTCATTTTACTGGGCCACCAGGCAGTCTGATATTTGGTTAAATGTTGTTTTGGGTGTCTCTGTGAGGGTTTTTTGGATTATGTCCATACTACTCAAAACAACTTATAGATCCAATGCAATACCAATCAAAACATGAATGGCATTCTTTTAAAATAATATTAACATTTAAATCAAGAGACCGTGTAAAACAGATTGCTTTCCTCAATGTGGGATGGCCTCATCCAATCAGTTGAACACAAATAGAGCAAGAAGCCCGGCCAACCCTCTGAGTAAAAGAGACGTCTTCCTGCCTGAGTGCCTTTGAAATGGGACATCAGTGTTTCTTCCTGCCCTTGGACTCTAATATCAGCTCTTCCTGGGGCTCCAGCCTGTCAGTCTCAGAGCGGAACTGTAACATCATCCACTCTCCTGGTTCTCAGGCCTTTGAGCTTGAACTGAAACTACACCATCAGCTCTCCTGGGTTTCAACCTTGCTGACTCACCATGGAGATCCTGGGACTTGTCAGCTTCCCAAATCACGTGAGACAATTTCTTATAACAAACCCCTTTCTATTTATAAAAGTGTAAAATAATGGTGAAAAAAGAGCTGAGATATTACAAAGTCCAAGTGTGTGCATTTCTATCATGTTCTCTTCGGTTGTCATTCTTCTACCCTATGTTGACCTGTCAGGGTCACCGTCATTAAAGTGCAGCCTGTGTTGGTGTAAATTTATAATTGGCATAATCCTTATTGCTGACATGTCAATATTTAACTTGAATTAACCTTTTCTTTGAGGCTGACAAATTGTGCATCTGTGGCTTGTTCAGTCCAATTTTTCATGTCATTGCCTTGCAAAGCATACAAATTTATAATGTCACTGCATGATGGATGCAGGCCCTTCCTTTGCTTTGGAGAAGGGTTTCAACCCACTTAGATTACCCAGCGGTTTATTTATTTATTTATTTTATTTTCGGTTCCAGCCACCACCTATTTTTTAGAGGCTTTCAGTGAATTTACCTCCCCAGGGCCTACCTTTTGGGGACTAATGGAAGGGGACCCCTGTCAGGAATCATTACCATGCTGCTGCTAAGGAGCCAACACATTGTTCTGGCCTGTGTCAAACAGAACGGCCTTCATCTGTGTGTGCGTGTTGTCACTGCAAATTTGTTGACGGCAAATGAAGACTGGTGAAAGAAAATAGGTCAGAATAGTGTGTGGGAAGCAAAGTGACATTATTGTCAGTTTTACCTAATCTCCAAGAACAAAGCTGCCAGAGTTATCATTTCCTTAGGACATGAACAGCTGAGACTTCAACTCAATTATTTCTATGGCTCCTTAAAAAAATACTTAGTGTTGTTCCCTCTCCCACTCTCCACATGCTTTGGATACAAAAGTGGACAAGTATCCAAGAATCCTAATTTGAAATTCTTGGACCTGCATGCTGAAGATTTGGGACTGAAGGAGATTTTGGAGGACTAAGTTATCCCATCACAGTGTGTTTCCAAGCCAGGTTTATATAGAAATAATAAAGGAGGACTTGCAAGTAAGCATTCTGTCCAAGTTTCACAATACTATACCAACTAAGCCACTCTCTCCACTTCAATGGAGCATTTTGTAGCAGCGGAGTTATCTAACCTCCCTACAGAAAGTCTAGTAAATTTATTTAAAGTTACCTAAGATAAAGTTGAGAGCTACCCAGAGCATGTAGTTAGGGGTAGGTGATCATTTTAATTTACATTTTATAAAATGTTTGTAGAAAAGCAAAGAAATTGATGCTGAAAATATTATCTCAGTTCAGCAAAGGATTATTCACACATGTGCTATTAAAATGCAGCAATTGTTGGTCTACTTTCTGGATTCCAGATTAAGCTCTAATATACTTAGACTGTCTTAAATGATTTATAGAAATTAAAAATGGTTAATATGTGTATTTGAAATAACACTTCCTCTGATTTATTCCTCATATTTGTCTCCCTCTTAGTCCTAAAAACCCTAAAGCAAAACTAATGTTATACCTACACTTATTGCTTAAAATTATTTTTTTCTGCTTCCTAATTTCCAAAGCTAATAAACAACACTAATAAATTCCAAGACATAAGAGAAAATGTAGTCCCAAATTAACTTTTCCAGTGCTGACTATGTTGTAATGAATCATAATGCATTTGTTGACCAAGAAGAGACATCCATTCTAAGCAAATCAACAAACTAAGAAATCAGGGCTAGATTGTACCTTTCCCTTTAGTCATAAAATCTACTTTTAGTCATAAAATCTAGTCATAAAATCTACTTTTCAAACACTAACACTGGCCGCTATGGGTGACCAATCTATAAAATAGGTATGAACAGAATGCGTTCTGAAGCCCAACTCATAAACATCTCCTTTGTTCAACCGAGTTCTTCCACATTGTTTCTATTGTGCAGAATTTGAAAACTTCAGGTACCAGTCAACTCTTAGTTTGCAAGTGAGAACACTAGTGAATATCCAGTGGCCCAATATCATATTTAACTAGCAGAACTAGAACTAGAAATCAGATCTCCTAATTTATAATCTAGTATTCTTTTCATTACAACAGGTCAGGAGACTTCCATGCTGTCACAGTTCATTTATTTATTCATCTCAGTATTTAGTATGCATTTATTATGTGTCACACATTATTCTAGGGGCTAAGACTACAAAAATTTCAATGAAAACATTCCTTGCTTTATAAAGTTTACATTTTAGTTGGAAAAGACTGGTAATAAGTGCTTACCACTATGCAATATAGTCATTCAATATAATGTTAGTGCTTCATAATATAAAATTTTAAAAAGTGGAAAGGTCATTAGGGAATATGATTTGCAAAAACAGTTGCTAGGGAAGGACATTCAGAAGCAATAATATTTGAGCAGACACCAAAATGGGATTAAGAGAATGAGTTGTGGGAGAGAATATTTGTGACATAATGAATAGCATGTTCAAATGTCCTGAGTTAGGTGTGTTCTTGGCACACTCATGAGCAGACTGAAGACCAAAGGAACTAGAATGCAGGGAGTGGGAGCTGGGGAGTGGGGAGGAGACTAAGTTGGAGGGGGAGCTCTGGAGTCCATGGAGATCATTTCATATTCATCTGAGCCTGTTGAGAAATGATTCAATAATTTGAATTGAATAAGTGGCATATTGTGACTTTCATCTTGATAAAAAAGTTATTTTCCCTACTGGGTGAAGGATGAACTATACGAAGGTAAAATCAAGAATAGTTACAGGTACTAACAAAGAATACTGGAGTCTTTTACTCTTACATATCTTCTCCCTAAAGTCTTCTACACTTTTAATTGAATGTCTACAATTATTCTGAGATGGATATGTCACATAGTATTAATTCCATTTAACAGATTAAAAGCTAAACTTGTAAAGTAGGAGATCAAGTACTTATATTTTACTGCCAGTACTTTATCTACTACACAACAATGACTATTTTCCACTGACAGGTTGGAGGATAGGTTTAGGTAAGAGAAAGGGATATGTTTCTACTCAGAAGAGAAAGTGAGGATCAGCAGTTTTCTAATTTAATCAACACCTATCCAGTATATATTAAGTACCAGACTGCATTAGGCACTGAAGATGCAGAAATGAAAAAGTCAATTCCTGCACTGACAATCTACTCTAGAACATAGCAATAAGCATTTTCTTTTACTCTTTACTGTAGGCTGAGAATTTCAAAAGTAGCACGTTTTAATCTCCCTAGTAATCATATGTTACGGGTGCAATTATAATCTACATTTTTACAGAAAATGAAAATAAAGAACAGAAAAACTAAACAACTTATATAAAGTCACCCAGTGTGTCATTTATGACCTTGGGATTCAAGCCTGACTTTAACCACATAGTCTATTCTTTTAACCCTATGCTACTTGGACACTTTTAGCGTGCTATGTTTAAATATCTCTTTCATTCCTCCCTCACTTTTTGTTCCTCTTTCCTCATTTTTGCTTATCTTGGCATGTGAATTTGTGATTCCTATTAAATAAGTTGGAGGTTATGGGGACTTTAATGGGCTTAAGATGATATAGGTAAATGATACACAGAGTACTGCACTATACTTAGCTATCACCAAGGACAAAAATCTCTCTCTCTCTCTCTCTCTCTCTCTCTCTCTCTCTCTCTCTCTCTCTCTTTCTTTCACACACACACACACACACACACACACACACACACACACACACACAACACTGACTCATCCAAATCATTAGTTTTTCTCAAATTCATAGGAATTCCATTATCAAAATCTCCACTTTCTGCTTCTCCAGAACTTTCAGAAAACCCAAAAGTCATGTCAGCTTTCCATTTCTCTAGTTTTCTCGAGTACTTACAGGATCATTTATGCATTGCCAGGTCAAAATAAATCTTAAACTTAGTCAAAGGTCCCATAACTCAAAATAAATCTCTTCCCATGCTGCCTGGATATAAAGACTGCATCTTTTAGAATTTTATATGACTTACTTTGAAGATAAATTTGTAAAAGCATGGATTCTGAGCCTGAATTTAAATGCCAGCAATACTGCTTACTAGTTGTGTCTATTGTAGGTAAATTATTAAATATTTCCGTGCTTTACTTTTCTCATTGGTAAATGAAAATATTGATAGGGCCTAGCTCACAACATTGTTTTGAGAACTCAGTAAGTTAAAAAAGCAAAATAGAAGGTATTGTATAATATCTAATTACTATTATTTGATCCCAAACACTCAAAGACCTGTCATAAAAATTGAAATGTTTGATTATGAATTTTAGTTTACTAATAAAGTAACCACTATTTTGTGTTTCTTATAGGCCAGAAAACCTTTTCTGTAAAGGGCCAGAAAGGAAATATTTTAGGCTTTGTAGACCATACTCAACTCTGCTGTTGTAGTATGATGTAGCCACAGGCAATACCTAAATAACTGGATGTGGTTGTGTTCTAATAAAATTTTATTTATAAAACCAGATTGGCCAAGGTTTGCCAACACCTAGTAGACCTGCTATGCTGAGTGTATTGTCAGGTATATTGCATATTACACTTTATTTTACTTTCAATGCAACACAATAAAGAAGGTTTTATTATTATATTTATGTTTATATATGAAAAAACTAAACTTCAGAGAAATTGAATGATATTAGCCAAAGTTTAAATAAGTGCTTGAGCTAGCCTCAGACCTTGGATTTTATGGCTATAAAGTCTAATTTTTATTCAGTTATTTATCACCTCAGTGGTAAAATATTATAATTTGGTATCTTGATCAGTCTTACTAACCACACTTGATGTTCTCCAGAGCTGCAAGTGGCAAATCATTAATCTGTTGAACAGTGAAGATAGGAATCATTTTAATCTTCACAGAAAGTTCTATGAAAAGATGCTATTCTGAAGTTTTATCTCCTATTATTCCAATGTTCAACAATCCTGGGATAGAACAGAAATTAAAATTTGCTTTGTAGTTATCTGATCAGCTTTGCTAGAGAAGAAAAACATCTGACAACTATGGCACCACAGCTGCCCAGATACCATGTGTTTTATGGCATCTATGAAATAGGCAGATCTTTGCCATGGTTACTGCATCACATAATAAGAGCTAATGAGAAGTAATTCACTAGTAAAAGGCAATGCAAAAGACGTCTTTGATTAAAGCAACTGTTTTTCTTATGTTCTCTTTGTCAAGATTCCAGTTATTTTGGAGTGTGGGGAGTATTTGTGATGCAAGCCATTACCCCTTATCATGGTGATGTACGTGTACCTTCTAGCTCTCAAACCAAATCCATGATATGGCTCAAAGTGGGGACTAATGTACAGATCAGAAAAGCAGTGATTCTTTTCAAACCTTAAGGCTAGAAATCTGCTTTCAGACTTACTTCTTTTGGAAGAAAACAGGTGAACAAATAATCATTTTCTCATGAGTGAAGGTGAGGTCAGCGAAACATCTGCTTTATTCTTGCCATGTGGCACAATTTTTAGAGGAAATTGCTATAGTTTTAACAAGAATGTCAAAAAGGCTCATTCTCCAGCTTCAGTGGATAATGTTTTCATTTGATGGAATTTTGCTTTCTGTAGTATTTAAGTGACACATACCAGGGTAGGAAGGGAAAGGAAGATCAAGAGATAGGGCATATATATTGCTAAACTCTTTGTGTTGAATCTGTGTGAAATGGTAAAATTATAACAAGTCATTTAATGTTCACACCAATCGTTTTCTAGGTTTTGTTTTCTTCTCAGTTTTATAGATGAAGATACTTACAAACACTAAGATCAAGTACATGCTCATGTTCTCAGAATTGTTGGAGGTTGGAGGTTGGAGTCTTCCTGACTCCAAAAAGCTGTCATCTATAATAATAAAAGCGTATTATGTTAATTAGACCGGATGTCATTCCGGGCGTCCTTCAGGAGGAAGCTGGGGCCAGAGTGAAGCCTGGGTCCCTGGTGCCAGAGGGAAGCCGGTGCTGGCAGCAGGGGAAAGGAAGGCCTACTCTTGCATGAATTTCGTGCATCAGGCCTCTAGTCATATATAACAGTGGTAAATATCACAGGCTGAATTTTCTGAATAAGTCTGAACACTAGGAGTAGATTGCTTTATTTAACCAGTTATGTAAAGAACCAATCATCCAAGAGGAATATATGAATTGCCAGTGGGGAGGAATCAAAAGCTTATTGAGTAGATATTTTCAATTAAATATCAGATTATTTTCCTTAAAAAAATGAATTTATTTTTGCCTGGCTGTCATGCTCAGTGGTTGAGCTTTGATCTATGAACCAGGAGGTCATGGTTTGATTCTGGTCAGGGCATATGCCTTGGTTGTCAGCTCATTCCCCAGTGCGGGGCATGCAGGAGGCAGCCAGTTGATGATTCTCTCTCATCATTGATGTTTCTACCTCTCTCTCCCTCTCCCTTTCTCTCTGAAATCAATAAGATAAATTTAAAAATGAATTTTTAAAAAATTTCTATGAAATGTGATGGAGTAGGTATTTTTAAACAATATTTTGATAAATTAGACTATTCACCTGTCAGGGAAGCTGAGGTTAAATACAAACATTTACTGTAGATTACTACCTGCTACTACAAAATTATTCTAGAATAGATACTAATTCTATCAATGTCAGATAACAAGACACTTCTGACATTCATGATATAAGCAGCTATAAAATGCAGCCTGCTAAGTCCCAGCTAGGTTGATTGCTCATCAGTGGGTAAGGCTCTTGAATGTTCAGGTGAAGAATAACAGATATCTAAATTCAAAGGACATCAGAGGAATAAATCTGGGGAGAAGATAAGAAAGGAAATCAAAGAAAGAGAAATGTTCCAGGCTTTTGCATCTGACAGGCGTGCAGGGCCACTTGGGAACACTAATGTGACATGAGGACAATGTTTCCTGTTGCCAGAAAAGCGGGCTATCTTCTGCTCAGTGTGACCCACTGAAGTCGCAGGATTTCAGTAGCTGCCCATGTAGAGTCATCCATCATTTTCAACCAGCTGCTCCACCTTTACCAGCAAAGTGGGTGGCAAATTGTAAAAGAAGCAAATGGCTCACTTGTGCAATGAGATACCTTTTCCCAAATGTCCCCTGAGATGACAATCTCTTTGGTAAATCAACTTGTCCCTTCCATTCCTCATTAGAAGTGGGATGTAGATATGTCAGCAAAGATTCCTAGAGTTTCTGGAAACAATCAACATGAACCCTGAGGGAGACATGGCCCTTTGCTTTTGTTCCAGAACCAGGCAAAAGAGCAGATAGACTCAACTCAATAGCAAACAGAGAGAAGGAGGAATGATGATGGTGAGAAAGTAATTTTTTTAAAAAAATATTTTATTGATTTTTCACAGAGAGGAAGGGAGAGAGATAAAGAGGCATATTCCAGATTTCACAGTCCTAGTGATAGCTGGTAAGATATTTTCCAAGCCTATATACCATCAGACTTTTCTTTCAAGTCCATATAGCATGCTCTGAAACACTTAAAGCTCACAAGATAATACAGTTTCAGGAGAGGATTTTGTCAACTCTAATTTGCATCTCTTTGTTAGTTAACTGTGGTAGGTGTGTATATGTAATCTCATCATTGAACTCTTTGTGGCATATTCCAGATTTCACAGTCCTAGTGAGAGCTGGTAAGATATTTTCCAAGCCTATATACCATCAGACTTTTCTTTCAAGTCCATATAGCATGCTCCAAAACACTTAAAGCTCACAAGATAATACAGTTTCAGGAGAGGATTTTGTCAACTCTAATTTGCATCTCAAACTCCTATAATTTTTTAGTAGTTTTGCTGAAGGTTTGGTGACTCTCACCCTTGGGGGGTTCCTGTCTAACACTCAATCTTATTTTTTCACCTTCCACATCCATCTAATTCTTTTAATACTTTCAAGGGTTTGCTTCCTCTTGAGCCCCCTGCCATTGTCCATAAATCCCTCTCAGTGGTTCTCAACCTTCTGGTCCTTTAAATACAGTTCCTCATGTTGTGACCCAACCATAAAATTATTTTCGTTACTACTTCATAACTGTAATGTTGCTACTGTATGAATCGTTATGTAAATATCTGATATGCAGGATGGTCTTAGGTGACCCTTATGAAAGGGTCATTCGACCACCAAAGGGGTCTCGACTCACAGGTTGAGAACCGCTGCTCTAGGAGATAGGAGTCAGGGTTTTGGTTCCTGATTCTGGAAGAATGTTGGGGATTCTCCTGTCTCCTTGTAGCCTGGATTTTAGGTGAAAAGTCTAAAAGTAAGATGCCATTTGAAGCTTTTCACGATGAATACTAATTGACTTCCAGCCTATCTTCTGGCCATTGTGCTCAAAGATGACATATGTCCCCTCATGCTTTAGCTACTTTGCCAATTGTCCTTTTTACTATTACTGGGGGTGCCAAGGAGCCTTCTACCCTGGGTGCAGGTAGTAAGGTGGTGCATTGTCTGTAGATACTTTACCATAAAAATAAAACATACTGAAAGTAATGACTATTTGCCCTGAGACAGCAAGTCTGAACAATGCCAGCAATAAAATATTTTTTCCTACTGCCCCACCTCATAGCACTTCTGAGGAAGGACTAGAACTTCCTTGAAAGAGGAGATGATTCCATCAAGGGAGGGGCCATACCTGGTTTGGTACTTCACAGTATCTTGCAGAATAGCTGCCAGATAGTAGGTGCTCAATAAATACTTACTAAATTAATTTTTTACTATATATGAGAAACCATTATAGCAGAGGGAACAAACTATGCAAAACAGTGAAGGATGAGCTACATGATATGTTCAGAAAACTATACAAAATTGAAATTAATTCCTGCTGCATAAAAGATAAGGAGGGTCCAATGCATGAGAGGCTTATAAAAAGGAAGAATATAAATGGACTTGCCAAGATAGGTGGAATATGAAAAGGCAATGAAGAGTGATGAGAAAGGAATAAAGTGACTCAGATTGAAGGAAGACAACTTTATTCAGTTCCTCAAATATAACATGTCCTTCCTATGTAATAGAAACGTTTTTGGCCCAGGAGACTTAAGATTTATGAGATACTATTTGTTCCCAAGTAGCTCACAGTATGAACTTAGAAGGTATTAATAGCAAAATTATAATGGATGTCTTTTGATTGTCTTCTGTATACAGGTGTTTTCTAAATATTAAATATCCTGATCAGCCTGCAAGGCAGGGCTTGTTATTAGCATTTTATAAATGAGGAAACAGAAGGTCAGCGAGGCCCAGTTTCACATCATTTCAGGTGGGATACTGGATGGTCAGTCCTATCTGTGTCCACTGGAAAATGCAAGTAGAACCAAATCAGGTCTGTTTGGCTGCAGTGCTGAGTTTAAAGAGGAGAGGAGGGTGGGGAAGACAGAAGACAGTTGGAGTCTTTCAATGGTTCTGAAGGCCCCAAACTATTGATGAAGTCCTCACAAGGAAAACAAAAGTCCCATGTGTAAAAGAAAAGGAATGTGGGTAAAATCAAAACCTAACATTTCAAATGTCTCACAGAATGAAGAGGCATTTTGTCATTTTCTCTGAACTTGATTTCCTTGAAATCCTGGTTTACTGGTATATAGTATAAAAATAGAAGTCTGAATAATATGTGGCCTAGTTCCATCAGAATTGCTTGAGACCTCAAATTATCTGAGCTTATTAATATTATAAAATGTATTCCCAGAGATTTACTCCTCAAACAGAAACCAATTTTTAAAGCAAATGCCATAACTTAAAAGCAACACATTGACCTAAATCTCCGATGTGGCATGCATCAATGTACACACATGTGTATATCTACACATTCACACACATATGTACATTTGCATACATCTTTGTATATTGCCTATTAATTTCTGTGATTTTGCAATTAAATATTAAAAGAAGAGAACAACAGGACAAAGAGATGCATATTATCCTATATCAAAGAGTCAGAAATGCTAGATATCTTAAGTGGATTTCTTCATATTTATTTGCAATTCAAAGTTAATATAAATAATTAGATGTCTTAAGTATGCATTTGTCATAACAGTCTCTTAAAGAGGGTTGTATAGGAAAGACGTTAGTGAGTTACTTTCAAATATTGAAATTTATGTTGTATTTGAGTCACAGTGAGGAGGATGTGCGGATAAAGTTCATTCCCAAGGTATCTCCTTTGTTTTCACTGGTATTAGATGTTTAGTTCTCTGGGGTGTTAAGGGAAGAAGGGAGAGTTTACAAAGGCCCAACAGAAGCAAGTCTGTTTTACGTTACAGAGCCAGTCAGCTTAGCACTCGCATTGCGGTCTGTGTTTTATCCTGGGGCCTTGGGGACGAGAGCTATTCCAGGGCACTCTTCTGTTCTCTGTGCTGGGGTCAAGCAAGGCCTCTGAATAAGAAATGCAGGGCTCCAGCAGTCTGAGAGCAAATTTGACTGATCTGTACAAATGTTACAAGATAAATTAGATTATAATTCCAATAGATTATTCCAAGGTTCTTATACCATTTTGTAAATTTGAGCCCAACCATTTCAGAAATATACTCAAACCCCTCTCCTTCTACTTTGTATTGGGGCTCAGACACCACTAAGAAAAATGATACCACAACAGATAGTTACTTCTTTTTATTGATTTGATGTTTTCTTCTGCCTGGTAAGCCTAACTTTAAATGTATTTCATGCTCCTCAATTCAAATAAAGTCCATGAATATATGTCTACTCATGGTAAAGAACATATAAGCAAAATGTTAAATTAATAGAAAACTCACATCTATTATTTAGAGAATCTTTACCAAGCTTATAGACACATTTTCCCACCTTGAAGAGTCAGAAACTGAAACTTGAACAATTGGTAATTTCTCTGGGTTATTTATGAGTACTCCATTTTTCCTAAGTCTGAACATGCTTTCAGATCTGCAGTTCATATGCCTAGAAGCCACTTTGAGTTAACTGCAACCAACTATTCTTCTATGAAGAACCCTACACAAACTCCTTGAATGTCTTCATTGGAAATCATTTGTTGTTGCTGTTTAGTCAACATCACCTAGAAAGAGTTGATTCTTTGCATCTCTAGTGATTGGTAATTTCTTCATTGAATTCATTCTCCAGCTATTCATTCAGCTTCTCATTAGTCCAATGTCATGACTTATACAAGTCAATACACAGCATCTTCTTAAGGATAGGGATGTTCTTTCTTTTATCTGTGCCATTGTACTTATAAAGCATGTCACATAGCATACAGTATAGATGTGTTTATTGATCTAGTAATCCATAAGAGAATTGTGGGAGACTAATGGGAGTCAGTTTTACTGATCAAGTGAACATTATTCTCAGCCTTACCTTCTTATTTTTAATAGATTTTATTTTTTAAAAGAAGATTTAGGTTCAGAGCAAAACTGCATAAAATAGACAGAGAATTCCCATTTAGTCCTCCCTCCATAGATGCACAGCTTCCCCTATTATGAACATCCCTCAATGGAGTGGTGCCATTGTTATAATGACAATGACCCATTATTATCACTCAAAGTTTATAGTTTACCTTAGAGTTCATTCTTTTTTTTTCTTTTTTAAAATATATTTTATTGATTTTTTTTAAAGAGAGGAAGGGAGAGGGATAAAGAGTCAGAAACATCGATGAGAGAGAAACATTGATCACCTGCCTCCTGCACACCCCCTACTAGGGATGTTGCCTGCAACCAAGGTACATGCCCTTGACCAGAATCGAACCTGGGACCCTTCAGTCCGCAGGCCGACGCTCTATCCACTGAGCCAAACCAGTCAGGGCTAGAGTTCATTCTTGATGTTGACAAACATATAATGACTTGTATACACCATTCCGATGTTATATAAGATAGTTTCACTGCCCTCTTATCTACTATGCTTTGCCAATTCATCCCTCTTCTTTCCCTTTAACGTCTGATCTTTTTATTGTCTTCATAGTTTTGCCTTTTCCACAATGTCATGTAATTAGAATCATACAGAGTGTATTTTTCAAATTGGCTTTTTTCATTTAGCAATAGTCATTTAAGGTTCCTTTATGTCCTTTCATGGTTTGATAGCTCATTTCCTTTTAGCACTGACTAATATTCCATTGTCTGGATGTACCAGTTTATTTATTTATTCACCTACTGAAGGCCATCTTGGTTGCTAACAAGTTCTGGCAATTATGAACACAGATACTATAAACATTTGTGTGTGGATTTTTATGTAGATACTAGAGGCCCGAGGGGGTACACTCAGCCCAGTCTGCACCCTCTCCAATCCGGGAACCCTTGGGGGATGTCCAACTGCCGGTTTAAGCCTGGGTTTGGGCCTAAACCGGCAGTCAGACATCCCTCTCACAATCCTGGACAGCTGGCTCCTAATCGCTCACTTGCCTACCTGTCTGGTTGTCCCTGACTGCCCCCCCTGCCGGCCTGATCGCCCCTCACTGCCTCTGTGTGCTGGCCTGGTCACTCCTAAGTGCCCCCGCCCTGCCAGCCTGGTCACACCGAACTGCCCCCCTCTGCTTGCCTGTTCACTTCTTACTGCCTGGCCTGGTTACCCCCAACTGCCCCTCCCCTGCTGGCCTGGTTGCCCCTCAT
Source organism: Myotis lucifugus (assembly GCF_000147115.1). Lineage (NCBI taxonomy): Eukaryota > Metazoa > Chordata > Mammalia > Chiroptera > Vespertilionidae > Myotis > Myotis lucifugus. The sequence goes on from NW_005871195.1 coordinate 994,247, forward strand.
GGCCCCCCCCACCAGCCTGGTCACCCCACACAGCCTGCTTGTTCAGTCATTTGGTCGTCCCTCACTAAGCCCCCGGCCGGCCTGGTTGTAGGCAGCCATCTTGTGAGGGCATGAGGGTTAATTTGCATATTACCTCTTTATTATATAGGATAAGTTTTCAACTCATTTGAATAAAAGAAATGTAGCTTCTTCATTTTTATTGCTGAACTATTTCAAATACATCATTGTTTGTAGTGGTGATGGCAATTTGACTGGTTTTCCTTTTTATTTATTTTTTTATTTTTTGTTCTCCAGCTGACACTCAGAAAAACCCAAAGAACTTTCAGTCTTTCACTTGCTTTTCCTTCCATTTTAAAAGTGGCATATCCCTGCTTTATGAGGAATTTAAAGAAGCCAGATGTGCTAGGTGAAGTGTAATACCCACAGAAGCAGAAAGTTTTGGCCATGACTCTGCATGGCCCCATTAAGATATTTCTTTACCAAGGGTTAACTTCCAGCCACCTTTTAAATTAACTGCTTCCCTTGATCTCTGCTTCTCTTTGTCCTGGGGCCCTTCACCTTACCTCCTTTTTATGGTCTTCTAAGTCTTAAGCCTCCTAAATAGGTCTTTTGCCACTTTTAGGATTTCTACTGCTGAGGAAGGTACAGTAGGAGCTTCAGTTCAGGATGATGGAGGATCAAGAGCTGATCTGGACCATGGGTCATTACTTGCTCTTTCTCTATTGTTAATCCAGATATCTTAGAATAACAACAATAATAGCAGAGGCAGATCTCTACCAAGGCCAGCTACTAACTTGCTAAGTCCCACTAATGCTCTGCTTTAATATTCAGAATGTACCTGTCCCTTTCCAAAGACAAATTGCATCATAAAAGTGGTTTAATAGCCCTCTTTTTATTCCTATAATTCTTTTTCTTTCTCTTCACTATGGCTTATGATAGAAAAGGCCATCCCATCACAATTCATAATGAGAATGCTTAGAATGTACTGTTCTTTAGTGTTTCACACTACAATTGGTATTGAAATTGTAATTAGTTAAAAGGTGTTACTCTCATAACAAATGGCAATTCCGCTATCTCACATGTCATAATAGTCTGTTCTAATTTAATGGCAAGCATCATTTTGAAATAGTACAGAAAGTGGATGATGACAGGTGCCTTTTCTAGTCACTTTCCTCTACTGCAACCCTCAATCTCCAACCCCTCATCCACCTTGTTTAGCTCACAATGAGCAACCTCAGTGTTGTACTATTGTGTGTCTCCCTGCCTTAGCCCACGTGGCTTCCCTCTGCTTGGAAGGCCAACTCCAGCCCCCCGATCCTCTTCCCAACTGTAAATACATTTTCAGCTTTTAGGGGTCAGCCTTTGGACAATGTCCAGTGAATAGAGTTGCTGCTCATCTCCACACTCCACCCTGACCTTCCTAGAATTCACTCCCCTTCCTCAGAGTCACAACCTTAGGGGTCAACAGTCATAGAGAATCCTCTGACAGGAGGGGATGGATCCTCCTTAGACACAGCCTGACCTCCCCTTTGTGCCCCTAACCTGGGGCTCCATTTTGCCATGAAGATCTGAAGGCCAGGGCCTGTACCCTAAAATAAAATGTTCAAGAGTCTGTAGTAAAGTAAGAAAAACTGAGATTGTAAAAAATAAAACCCCATATGTGAACTTAGGAATCTGACTTTATTCTGTGTTCTTCTTACACATCTGCTGTTAAATTGTTTCATAGTTTATGAAAATGCAATAGTGATTGGATTTCCGCAATGTATTTGGCAAAGTCAAAAGTTAGCAATCACATTTCAGTTTTCAGGTTAGAGTGGATGCATACATACTGCTTTATAAAATCCACACATCTGCCGCAGCACCTGCCCACACTTACCTCAAGCGCTTTTTTGTGGAGATGATGCCTCTGCAGACTCCCGTGACAGCAGGAAGCATGCCCTCTTCATCCGGATGACAGGACTGCAGCACATGTTTAAGGAACATTCTCTGCAGAATGGATGGAGGAAAGAAAGGCAAAAAAGGAAAATAGAGCATTAGAGATATTTTCTTTTAATTGTCGTTACTTCAGGGCATAATTTAAAGAAATGTAAAAGGCACCTCCCCCCAAAGAGTATGGTATTTCCAGAAGGCAATATTTGTTCATAATGAGCATTTTGGTCATTTATGTCTGCATGTTACTATCTATCCGTATAAGTCAGTGATGGCGAACCTTTTGAGCTCGGCGTGTCAGCATTTTGAAAAACCCTAACTTAACTCTGGTGCTGTGTCACATATAGAAATTTTTTGATATTTGCAACTATAGTAAAAAAAGACTTATATTTTTTGATATTTGTTTTATATATTTAAATGCCATCTAATGAAAAAAAATCAACCAAAAAATGAGTTCACGTGTCACCTCTGACACGCGTGTCATAGGTTCGCCATCACTGGTATAAGTGTATATGAATTTATGAAATGAATGTATAAAAAATAGGGAGTTTGTCCAACCAGCGTGGCTCTGTGGTTGAGCGATGACCTATGAACCAGGAGGTTATGGTTCGATTCCTGGTCAGGGCATATGCATGGATTGCGGGCTCCATCCTGTTTGGGGTGTGCAGGAGGCAGCCAATAAATGATTCTCTCTCATCATTGATGTTTCTATTTCTCTCTCCCTCTCTCTTCCTCTCTGAAATCAATTAAAATATCTTTAAAAAAGAATAGAAAAAGATGGAGTTTTCTCAATAAAGTAGACTAATCACACATGTACAAATGGAAACCTTGTGCCTGGGGAATCAAAATAATTTTTAAAATAAAGTTATAACAAAACCAGTATTCATTTTATGATAATTTATTATTTTTTTCACAAATATTGGCTCGTCTGATCCTCAGAAGATTTAATGAATTCAGAAGTATTAGAGAACCCCATTTCCAAGTGGCAGAGTGGAAACTTAGAGCCATATATTCTGTTCACAAGCCTGGTGTTGTGTTGTTTTGTTTTGTTTTGTTCTGTTTTTCCCCCGTTGCAGTCATGTACTAAGCAGGATGCAATGGGACTAGAGAGCTTTCTTTGTCTCCTACACTCCACTCGCTCATGCACACACAATGCCCTTCCATCACATGGGAAGTAACATTTTATCATGTATATCCTTTACATTTGTCAGTGTATGGTAATAATAAAAATCAGACTGAGTTTTATTATTGCTGTTTTAAAAGTCTTAACATCCCCCTTTTCCTGCACCCTGGGTGGCAACCACTGCCCATCATTGGGACACCCATGTGTATTGGTCAGACAAAGCCAACTGCAATGGCAGAGACTCTTAAATATCAAACAATTTTTTTGCATAATAACAGTTTATCTGTCACATCACAGTGTGTATAGGTTCTTAAACATTCAGTTTTCTGCAGTCATTTTAAAAATCCAAGCTCTTTTTGTTGATTTATTGATGATAGCTATTCTGACAGGTGTGAGGTGATATCTCATTGTGGTTTTAATTCGCATCTCTCTGGTGATTAGTGATGTTTAGCATCCCCTCATATGTTTATTGGCCATCTGAGTTTACTCTCTGAAGAAGCATCTATTCAGGTTATTTGCTGGGAGAGGAATTGGGGGAAAGGGAACCCTCATGTATTGTTGGTGGGAATGCAGATTGGTGCAGCCACTGTGGAAAGCAGTATGGAGTGTTTAAGAAATTAAAAATGAAACTGCCTTATGATCTAGCAATTCCACTTCTTCACATTTTTCTTAAGAAATCCAAAACACTAATTTGAAATGATATATGTGCCCGTATGTTCATTGCAGCATTATTTACAATGGCTAAGATTTGGAAACAGCCCAAGTGTCCATCAGTAGATGAGTGGGACAAGAAAGGATATATACATCCCTATGTTCATAGCAGCACAATTTACAATAGCTAAAATTTGGAAACAGCCTAAGTGCCCATCAGCAGGTGAGTGGATTAAAAAATTGTGGTGCATCTACACAATGAAATACTATGCTGCGGTAAAAAAGAAGGAGTTCTTACCATTTGCAACAACATGGATGGAGCTGGAGAGCATTATGCTAAGCGAGATAAGCCAGTCAGAGAAAGATAAATATCATATGATCTCGCTCATTTGTGGAATATAATGAACAAGATAAACTGATGAACAAAAACAAATACAGAGACAGAGAAGCATCCATCAGACTGTCAAACCTCAGCAGGAAGGTAAGGAAGGGTAGGGATAAGGGGGAGAGATCAAACAAAGGACTTGTATGCATGCATATAAGCCCAACCAATGAACACAGACATGGAGGGCGTGAGGGCATGAGTGGGGGGTGGAGGGGCAAGGGGGCGATAAGGACACATATGTAATAACTTAATCAATAAAGAAAAAAAGAAAAAAACAAAGAAAATAGACTTAAAATATAATGAACAGAGCCTCAGGGAATTGTGGGACTATATTAAAAGATGACAAAATTCATATAATTGGAATCCCAGAAGAAGAGTAGAAAAAGAATATTAAAAAAAAAGCTGGGGCATTTACACAATGGAATACTACTCAGCTATACAAAGGAAATATTACATTTTGCAATAGCATGGATGAACCTGGAGAGTATTATGCTAATAGGACAGTCAGAGAAAGACAAGTGCCATATGATTTCACTTATATGTGGAATCTAATGAACAAAATAAATTAACAAAGTGGAGACAGATTCATGCATACAAAGAACAGACTGACAGCTGTCAGGAGGCAGAAGGGTTGGGGCTGGGTGAGAAGGGTAAAGGAATTCAGCAAAGAAAAATCAGAAATACTCCTGGACACAGACAATAGTATGGTGATTGCCAGAGGGAAGGGGGCTGGGGGAGGTAGAAGAGAGTAAAGGGGGTAGTGATTGAAGGGAACCTGACTTGGTGTGGTAAACACAACACAATATATAGATGATGCATTGTAGAATGGAAACCTATATAATTTCACTAGCCAATGTCACCCCAATAAATTCTATTAAAAGTAAATTAAAGATAGGAAATTAGACTGGCTGGCATGGCTCAGTGGTTGATCATCGATCTATGAAACAGGAGGTCATGATTCGAGTCCTGGTCAGGGCACATGTGTCTTCTATTTCTTATAAAGTCCCATGTCTTCTATCTCTTATAAAGACAGTTATCATTGGAATCAGTACCCACCTGGGTAATCCAGGATGACCTCTTCTTCAGTCCCTTAACTACAGTGTGGGGTGTGTAGGAGGCAGCCAATCAATGATTCCCTCTCTTCCTCTCCCTTCCTCTCTGAAATCAATAAAAAATATTTTAAAATATAGGAAATTATTTTTTAAAAGCCAAGTTCTTTTATCCTGTGTCTCTGTATGCTTTGGGGGCTGGCTATTCTCTCGATTCAAACTGTAGATAGTGAAAGAGCATGAAGCATCATGTAGGGAATTGAGTGGCATCTGTCACTTATACTCAGGAAGATGGTGCACATCACTGCAAAGGAAGCTGGCAGATATGGACTCCACCTGTACCTGGGGATGGGAGGAATAGCTCTACTACTCCCTGCGCCAGGCTTTGTTCATTCCCAGGGCTAGCTGACAAATGTGTTCTTGGCTGTGGTAGATGTCAATTAATCATGCAGTTGCCATAATGTTTTAGAAGCCATTATTGACATGTAAGTGCTATTTTTTTGGCAAGCAAACTTTTCTAATGCTAACTCACTTGAAGAATTATCATCGTAAGATAAATTTAATTCACTTCTTGCTCATTTTATAGTTTGCCAATAATTCCCATATTCTTACTTAGCCATTACTCTATGGATGGTCAAGATCCATTTCTCTCCCCATCTTACCAGGAATCATTGACCCTCAGGAAGGTTAATGGCATGTACTCCTCATCCAGTAGCTGACAGATACTCTCAATGCAGAATTCTGCAAAGGGGGAATGTGTTGGACATTTTCTAGATACCCAATCAATATTTTATTTCACCCAATTTCTTTGTTTAAACATCCCCATTTCATTCAGATTGGCAACAAATAGTAGTTAGATGACCAAGTTTAGGAAAGTAGTATATAACTAGGAGTCCCTTCCAAAAAGAGACAGGTAGAGCTGTTCCTGCTTTCTCTTTTATTCTGCATCGATCAAAATTGAATCAGACCTACACACCTGTTTCTGTGAAGCGATACATATCTTTCAATGTCACTACAACAAAAATGTATTACCACATAGTCCTGGAGGCCAGAAGTCCAAGACTATGGTGTCGGCAGGGCTATGCACCCTCCGAAAGCTCTAGGAGAGGATCCTTCCTGGACTCTTGCAGTTGTTAGTGGCTTCAGGCATTCGTTGGCTGGTCTGCATAATTCCAGTCTCTGCTTCCATCTTCACATTGTTCTCGACTTCTCTGTGTCTTCTTTCTCTTATAAAGACAGTTATCATTGAAATCATGTCCCACCTGGCTAACCTAGAATATCCTCCTCTTCAGACCCTTAACTCCATTGCATTGCAAAGAACCCCTCAACAAATAAATTCATATTTATTTACACCTTTGGATGGTTAGGATGTGTACATATATTTTTGAGGGTCACCATTCAACCCACTGCACCATATCTACAGTGACAGTTTCCCACTATTGCTATAATAAATTACAACAAATTTAGCAGCTGGCAACAAAGCACTTTGCTGTCTTACAGTTCTGGAGCTCAGAAGTCTACATCAGGTGACATCAGTGCTGTGTCCTTTCTGTTTCCTTGTCTTTTTCAGCGAATAGAGGCTGCCTGCTCTCCTTGGCCCAGTGATGCTGGTATCATTCCAAACCATTGACTCCATCATTACATCTTTTACTACTAACTGCCTCTCCCTCTTATAAGTAAGTGCCTTTGTGAAGATATTGAGATCACCCAAATAGTCCAGAGTGCTCTTGCCACCTCAATGTCCTTAACTTAATCACATCTGCAAGGTCCCTTTCACCATATGAGATCACATATTCAGAGGTTCCCAGGCTTAGGCTGTGGACATATTTTGGGGAGTATTATTCAGTCTACCTCATGTATATCCTTCCCCAGTTAAAAATGTTCATTGGCTCTAGATGGTTTGGCTCAGTGGATAGACCTCAGCCTGCAGACCAAAGGGTCCTGCATTTGATCTCAGCCAAGGGCACATACCTTGGTTCAGGCTCCTCTCCGGCCCAGGTGCTTGTCAGGGTGTGTGCAGGAGGCAACCAATCAATGTGTTTCTCTCACATAGATATTTCTCTCTGTTTCCCTGTCTCTTTCACTCTCTCTAAAAATCAATGGAAAAAATATCCTCGGGTGAGGATTAAAAAAAGAAAAAAGTTCATTGAATACTTCAAGCTCTGGTCAATTAGATTAAATTCTGGGGTTGACCTAGTAAGGGATGCTGGGATAGGGGTGATGCCCCATCCTCCATGGGCCAGAGCTGGGCACAGGGAAAGGCCCCACTCTACCAATCACAAAAGAGCCAGAGCTCAGGATTGCTGAGGCGCTGGTTTCTGGCCCCTCCCGCTCTCAGAGCAATGGATTTTAATTTGCTGCTCTCTCCCTGTGGGGAACTTAAAGTACTGTACAAGCATTTGGCTTATTAATCTTCATAACATCCCTGAACACCCTGTGAAGTTATCAAAGGGCAAAGGAAAGGGCAGCCATAATTTTCCTTATTTCACAGGCAGGGGAGAGTGTGACAGGGAAGTGGTTCAATTAAGTTCTCTAATGAGTTGTGGAGAAAGACAGAATGAAGGACCCAGATCTCCCAAAAAAGCCACGCATTCCTTATCCTCTCAATCACTATTTTGCTGTTACAATTTCCTGACTAAGGATTTTTTTTAAAAAAAAAAAAACATGGTCTGGGCTTTCTGGCAGGTGGGTTAGGGACAACAGATGTACAGGCCACGTTCGTTTATGTGTCTCCGTCTGTGTCCTGTGTCACTGCCTTTGAGGGGAGGCTTGAGTACTATACATCCCAAGATAGATGAGGCCAGAACAAGGCAAACACATGGGAAGCTGAAAATGACATATCAGCAGGGCTCACAGAACTTAATTTTTCTATAGAAATTATTGGCTAATAATGTGTTTTCCCCCCAGATGGATAGTATAGGTCTCTTTGCCATCTCATGTTTGAAATGGGAAAAGGGTGCAACAAAATCTATTGTATTCACCCAACTTTTAACAGTTTTCTAGGAAATTTGCATACTAATATGCTCCTGAACCTATGTTGGTTTCAGGCAAAATAGTCTTTAACAACCATTTACTAGGGGGAATTCTTGGGGATCATTCTATGGGGGAGAAAGAAAAGGCCTAGGTCAGTGCTGTTTCTACATCACATTCCCAAATCAGACGCTGGCCTGCCCTGATCAAGACTCTCACTCTTCTTTTTTTCCCAACCTGTCCTTTGTGGCATACAGTAATACCACTTTTCCAATTTTGTGTCAGGCAGAGAAGTGCACCAAACTGAGGACAAGAATCTGGGGGATTATGTAATATGAAAGAGAGCAGAGGCCATGTAGGAATCACACTTTGTTGAGTCCCTTTCCAATCCCTCTCCTTTCCTGCAGGTGAGGTGTGTTTTTATTTTAAATCCAGCCTCTGTTACCCTCCAGTCTCCTGTCTCTGTTTATACTAAAATCCATGTGATCTTTCCAGTTATGCCATGTATCTGCTCATTTTATTTTCTCTGTGAGATACATTCTTCCCATATATAGTCTCCTTTTATATTTAACTAGAGGCCCAGCACGCGAAATCTACGCCCTGGGACCCATCAATGCACCTCCTGGTGACCAGTTGTTTGGTCGTTCTGGCATCTGGTGTTCCGGACACTGGCCTTATATATATATTAGACTAGAGGTCCAGTGCACGAAATTCATGCATGGGTACGGTCCCTGGGCCTGGCTGGAGATTGAAGCATGAGTGTCTGGCATGGAAGGGCAGGTCCCAGCTGACCTCTGGGCCCTAGGCAGTACCTGGGCTCCTGGGCCCCCACATGCCCCCCTCTGCCTGAGTCACAGTGCTGGAGTCCCCATGCAGAGATGTGGTAAGCATGGCTAGACACCCTGGGCCGGGGTGCAGCAGGCCTCTTGGTCGCCTAGCGGTGCTGCACAGAAGCCGGGTGGGCAGCCTGCTCTCTCCCAACCGGCCTTGGTAGACCAGCCTCTTTGCAAACTCACAGTGAGCCAGACCGGCTCCTGCGGTCTCGGAAGCCCATTGGGGCTGGCAGCACCTCTACTGCCATCTGCTGCCAGTGCCTCGTCACCAATGCCCACCATGTTCTGCACTGCTCCCTGGTGGTCAGCGCACATCATAGCAAGCGGTTGAACTGGTCCAACTCCTGGTTGAGGGGACAATATGCATATTAGGCTTTTATTATATAGTATATCTCCCATTGATTTCAGAGAGGAAGGGAGAGTGAGAGAGAGAGAAACATCAATAATGAGAGAATCATGGATCGGCTGCCTCCTGCACGCCCCACACTGGGGACCAAGACCACAACCTGGGCATATGGCCTGACAGGGAGTCAAACCTTGACCTCCTGAGTCATAGGTCTACTTTCAACCACTTAGCCACGCCCGCCAGGCTCTTCTTCTTATTTTAAAGGAGAGAGAATTAACACTCCAGAGGTCAACTTGCCCAAGACAGCCAAGTTTTGCAGTGTCAGAGTCAGAGGGAGGGAGGGGGACCGGTTCTAAACACGCACTCATGAGACACTTTCTCTAGCTCTTCAAGCAGCACTTCCTCGAGGCCGTCAGATTCCCCGCATGACCCCCCACCCTCCCTACTTGCCATCAGAGCTGAGGAGGGTGGAGGATAGGAAGGGCCATCTGTGGTTCACCTGGAAGGGGTGTGGGAAGGAGAGGGAGGGGCAGAACCGGAAGCACCACAGACCCTGGGTTAGAGGCAGTGATCTGGATGCTGATCACCCTGTCCCAGCATCTGAGGAGCATTTCTTTCTCTGGAAGCACTGCAAGCATTGCCTTAGGCCGCAGGACTTGGGGCTGGTCTCCACTGTTCTGTTCTGTGGTACAGGATCCTCTCTGTCCTGGAAACTGGAGTCAGGGATTGGAGTCGGATCACCTGGGCAAGCCCTTTGCATTGGACCCTGAGACATTTTGTGTCACCTGTGACCTGGTTCTGGGCACAGCGGGGGGCTTCATTTTCCTAGTTTTCAATGTTTGCTTTCCATAATACTGTACATTCTGTTTTGTTGGTTTTTTGTACCAAAAATAAAACCATTTGCTTGTTTCCAATAAGTACTTGTCATCACTGAAGAGAGCTTGGGGGGTGGGGAGGGGGGGCGAGGAGGGATTAGGGTAGCCAGCTGGGAATGACCTGCCTCCTGGACCTCAGGGTGGGAGGCTGGTCATGAACATGCCACATCCCTCATGTGGAGCTCAAACTAAGGTCTGGGTTTTACAGTCAGACCCTCAAAAGAGACAGCCCCCTGCCAGCAGCTGCTGGAGACCCTGCCTTCCCAGGGGCTGAGTGGAGCATGGAGCTCCTCCCCACCCCCCCACCCCCTTACATCGTTCCTCATGCTCTGGCTTCCCTCCAGTACACTCCATAGCCACCACCTTGGCTTCCACAGTGTCCACTGTCTCCGCATCGCCCTCGGGGAGGGTGTTGTCGCCTTCTGCTGTCTCCCTGCTTCCTCTTCCCCCCCAGCAGGTCCTCACCTACAGCCCTGGTGCCTCTGCCTGCACTCAGGGGACGCCAGGTTCTCAGGGGCCCTCAATCCCTGAAGGATGTGCCCCCTGACCCAGCCTTGACCCCCTTCCATTCAGCCTCTTGCTCATCCTGCTGCCCCTCCATAGGCTGTTCCCTCTGCCTGATGCCCTTCTCCAGGCGTCTGCCTCGCTCCTGTTTCCCTCAGTGAGCCTCCCTTTGCCCCTCCCTCGCAGAGCCCCTGTGTGGCTTCATTCCCATGTTTCATGGTGCCCGTGCCCTCTAACAGCTGCACCTCACATCTGTCCGAGGCTGTTTCCTCCCCGCACCCCTGTCCTCTCCTGGCAGAACGCAAGCTCTGTAGGACAGGGCGCTGGCTCCCTGCTGCTCGGCAAGCACTCGGGCATGGCCTGGGCCTGTGCTCAGTCAGTGATACGGGGTGAGTAAGATGCGCAGGCAGTGGTGTTAGGTGTGAAGGCCATTGGAAGGCAGACTCACTTGGAGCTGAGGACCGGTGAGCTCTCTGCACAGCCCTCAGGGCGGGGCCTTGGGAGCCAGTTGGTTTTTTTCTGGCAAGAAGGCAGGAGGAAGACAATGAAAAAGGAGCAGTGTGTGTCTTTCCTCAACTACTTAAAAGCTGATGATCTCATTCCATTCTGAAAGCTATGAATAGAAACCCTAAGATCAACCCTGTGAGGCGGGTTCTGGGATTATCTGAGATTCTGTGGAGAGTATGTGGCCTTCGCCCACCACAAGGACGGTGCTTAGTAACCGCCAGCTTTTAGTGCTGTGATTCTTGCACTGGTGGGCGGTGGCTTGTGGGGATCAGCCTGCTGTGGGCGCCGCTCATCCTGGTCAGCAACTGCCGGTTTTTAGTGCTGTGATTCATGCACTGGTGGGGAGCAGCCTGTGGGGGTCAGCCCAGGCTGTGGACCCACCCTCCAAGTGGCTGCTACTGCTGTGGGAGGGCCACACACTGACCACCAGGGGGCAGCTCCTGCGTAGAGCGTCTGGTCAGTCCATCGTCGTTTCGGTTGTTGCGGTCACTGCCTATATATATATATATATATATACACTAATAAAAGAGAAACATGGTAATTAGCGTACGACCGCTACCCTTTTCATTGGCTAATCAGTGAGTATATGCAAATTAACTGACAACCAAGATGGCGGCCGGCAGCCATGCACTGAAGCGAACATGAGGCTTGCTTGCTCCAGTGACTGGTGGACTCCAACGTTCCCCACCTGCCGCTGCCGGCCTCTGACCTGGCAGTTTGAAACAATCTAACAAATATAGAAGCTAAACAAAACCCCAGAAACCAGCTTTCAGCCGGCAGGGATCTCAGAGCTGGAGTTATACATTGTTTCGATTATAGAATGCAAACAAACCAGATACCAGCTTTCAGCAGCAGAAGCCTCAGAGCTAGAGCCAGAGCTAAAGCTGGCCCAGAATAAAAAGAGAAAAAAGAAAAAAAGGAGCGGTTGGGAGCTTCAGTCAATCGCCAGCCTGAAGGCAGCCCTCAGCCCCTCACCCAGACTGGCCAGGCACCCCAGTGGGGACCCCCACCCTGAAGGATGTGTGACCAGCTGCAAACAGCCATCATCCCCTCATCCAGGCTGGCCAGGCACCCCAGTGGGGACCCCCACCCTGATCCAGAACACCCTTCAAGGCAAACCAGCCGGCCCCCAGGCCTCTACCCTATATAGTAAAAGGGTAATATGCCTCCCAGCACCGGGATCAGCGGAGCCGCGAGGCCTCCTGGCACCAGATCAGCATGACAGGGGGCAGCGCCCAAACCCCCTGATCACCCTGTGACTCTGTGTGTGACAGGGTGCGGCGTCCCAACCCCCTGATCGGCCCCTGATCGGCCCTGCTCTGTGGGTGATAGAGGGCGGCGCCCCAACCCCCTAATCCGCCCTGCTCTGTGTGTGACAGGGGGCGGTGCCCTAACTCCCCTATAGGCCCTACTCTGTGAGTGACAGGGGGGAGCTCCTCAACCCCCTGATCGGCCCTGCTCTGTGAGTGACAGGGGGGAGCTCCTCAACCCCCTGATCGGCCCTGCTCTGTGTGTGACAGGGGGGAGCTCCCCAACCCCCTGATGGGCCCTGCTCTGTGCATGACAGGGAGGAGCTCCCCAACCCCCTGATGGGCCCTGTTCTGTGCATGACAGGGGGCAGGGCCCAACCCCCTGATTGGCCCTGCTCTGTGCGTGACAGGGGGTGGCGCCGCAACCTCCCCATCGACCCTGCCTTGAGTGTGACAGGGGGCTGTGCCCAACCCCCCAATCAGCCCTGCTCTGAGCCCGACCAGGGCTGCACCTAGGGATTGGGCCTGCCCTCTGCCACCCAGGAGCAGGCCTAAGCCAGCAGGTCGTTATCTCCCGAGGGGTCCCAGACTGCGAGAGGGCACAGGCCGGGCTGAGGGACACCCCCCCTTCCCCCCCCCGAGTGCACAAATTTTTGTGCACTGGGCCTCTAGTGTATATATATATATATATATATATATATATATATTTTTCTCTTCACTCCTACTCATTCTTCAGTTTACAAGTCCTTAGTCTTTAGAAGCCTTCTCTATCTCCACAAGGCTGGATTAGATATCCCTACAGTGTGCTCTGTAACACCTAACATGTGTTCCAAAACTATTTGCTAAATAAATACTAAGTTCAATATTCTAATATTTTTAAAGTTAATATTTGAGATACATTTTAAAAGAAAAGGCAATCCTCACCTAACACATCCATAAGTCTTTATTCAGGAATCTCATTTCTAGAAAATGTTCTTAAGGAAATAATCTGAAATTCAGAAAACAAAGCTTTGGCAAGAAGATATTAATGGCAGCATTATTTATAACCATAAAACATTGAAAGCAATATAACTTTTAAAATATAGAAGTAAGGATATTTGTGGATGGAATTTTATTCATCCATTAAAATTATTCCCATCAAAAGTTTACAATATCAAGGAGAATGCTCCTACTGTAATGTTAAATGAAGAACATGGGCTATAAAATTATATGTAACACATAATCAGAATTAAATATTAAAAATATATAACCACAAACTTGGAATACAAGAGAACTGAGGAAATAATACCTAAAACTGGATACCAAATGTTTTGGGAAGTAGGGCTATGGACAATTACTTTTCATTTATATTCCTTATTATATTTTTTTTTAAATATATATATATATATATATATTATTGATTTCAGAGAGGAAGAGGGAGAGAGAGATAGAAACATCAATGATGAGATAGAATCATTAATTGGCTGCCTCCTGCACTGTCCCATGGTGGATTGAGCCTGCAACCCAGGCATGTGCCCTGACCGGGAATTGAACCATGACATCCTGGCTCATAGGTTGATGCTCATTGGTCGAGCCAGGCCAGTTGGGCTATTCCTTATTATATTTTAAACTGTGATAAGCTGGCATTAAAAAGTAACTTTATTAAAATATTGTTATTTTATAAAGAAAAAACCATATTTCCCCCCCCCACAAAAAGTAAAAAATTCACATGCATAAACACAACTAACTAACAGTAATACTTAACTATATTTTTTAAGGTATAAATTAATTAATAGCTTAATAAAGTAGTGATTTCATCTTTTTTTTCTGGCAAGCCTTGTGCAGTTCAACTGGCAATAGCTATAAAAGTGACATACTTCGGGAAAATGTCTTAATTTGCTGGTGGTGGACATCTGTTGTTTTTTCCCGCCCAGCATTTCTATCGTGTACTTTGGAGATGGCATCCGGAAGTTTCCGTGGGGACCACTTGTGCTATATTTGTAACCTCTGGGGTTTGAGTGGAGATGGGCACAGGACTTGGAACGGTCATTCCATTCCTGGCAAAAATAATTGATCCAGAAATGGGAGAAAATCCAAGCAGATCCGTGTAAACAATTCTTTTGGTTCTGCTGCAACTTCCAGGATAAAGATTCACATTTTCCTAGGGATTTCTAACAGTGAGAGCTGTGAGCAGCAGAGCTGCGGGGCCTTGTCTTTGTTTTATGTAGTTTTTTACTTTTTTAAAATTTATCTCTATTGTAAAAAGTAATACCGATGTCTCCTTTTCCCCCCTTTGATACCTTCCACCCTACACCTGTCTCCTCCCCAGGCCTTCACCACACTATTGTCTATGTCCCTGATTTGTGGGTTATGCATATATGCATATAAATTCTTTGGTTAATCTCTCCCCATCCCACCCCCACACAATCCCCCCTCTGAGATTGTGAGTCTGTCCGATGCTCCTATGTCTCTGGATCTATCTTGTTCATCAGTTTACAGGGCCCTGTCTTTGCTAACATGAGGAGAAAGTCTGCCAGAGAAAGACACTGTCACAGAGAATAGGGCTGGGAGGTGGAGAAAGGGGTGGCTAGGGCAGAGTGATAAAGAGAGGAAAAATGGGAGATAGAGAGAATTCCAGTTATTTTCATTACGTTCTTGGATCCGTTTGTATCTGAAATAACTTGCGACTCTATATTTTCTGTTTTTGTTTAAGCTGTTTTGAGTTATAGTTCTACCATCTAAATAATCTTAATTCTTTACTCTTATTTAAGTGCTTCACTGGTCTTTTCCTCTTTGTCTTCCCATAAACATAGGCATTTAGACAAAGAGTCTGAGGGAAATGAAAGTATGAATGTTCCAGCTGGGAAACCATCTAAAGAGCCAGCCCACTGTGTGCAAGTAACCTGTCCCCTGGTGTCAGGTCATTAAGGTCCCAGCTCATGCTGGGGGGGGGGCTCCATCATCACCAACCTTCAGCTCACAGGTTCAAACGTGTAAAACACCTAAATTGTGACATTCCTTAGTTATAATATCTGGTTATATTCTTGACTCTCTGTAGAATATTTTCTTCTTTCATTATTTTTTTATATTTATTTATTTCAGAGAGGAAGGGAGAGGGAGAGAGATAGAAACATCAATGATGAGAGAGAATCATTGATTGGCTGCCTGCTGCATGCCCCACACTGGGGAACCAGCCCATAACCTGGGCATATGCCCCACCTGGAATCAAACCATGACCTCCTGGTTCAACCAGCAAGCCATGCTGGCTGGGTTTCTTTCATTATTTATATCTAATGCCATCAGTAGTTTTTGAAATATTCTGTTTAAAGAGTGTTGCCTTCTTATGATTAATTGCATTATGATGGTATGTGTTTTATTGAATTTATATTGAAAAAATATTTTAGCATCTTTTAAACAAATTCTTTATTTGCCATATCTTAGAGTGCTCCTCCAATGATTTATTGTTTTATTTTACTGTCTTGAAATATGTACTAGTATATAAAAAATATTTTTTTTGCCTGAAATCGAGACTAAACTAACAAAATATCTTCTTTATAAAATAAACTGGAGGCCCAGTGCACGAATTTGTCATGCATGGGTGGGGTCACTCGGCATGGCCTGCAGGGATTGGGCCGAAACCAGCAGTCCAATGCCTGCTGCTCCTGCCTGCAGCTCCCGCTCATCCCAGCCCCACTGCACCTGCCACAGGCTCGTGTCCAGTCAGTCGTGATCAGGAGAGGCTCGCACCTCTGCAGCGGCGCTTGCCAGCTGTGAGCCCTGAGTCTGGCGCCCGTCCTGAGGAGGGTAGGGAGGCCGGAATGCGATCAGCCCTCCAGGTAGACAGTGGGACGCCCTTGCCCACCCGGGATCCAGATCCATCCTGTTGACGTTTGTGCCAGTTGTCGGGAGCCACCTGGCTACTGTTTTTATATTGTTTCTTCCTTGTGGAGCATCTAGGGAAGGGAAGCGGCCATGGTGTCCAAGTCTGACTTCCAGGAAGCCAACAGTGCTGTTGGGATCATGCCGGTGGCACTAGTCCTGGCTCATTCTCCAGATATTGGACCTGCAGGACTACTAGGGAGTGAGTGGCTGCCGCCAGGATGGTGGGCTGCCGGGATGGGTCAGTCTGCTGAGCAGCACTCCTGCTGTGGGAGTGCACTGACCAAAAGGGGGCAGCTCCTGCATTGAGCTTTTGCCCCCTGGTGGTCAGTGCACATCATAGTGACTTGTCGACTGGTCAACTGGTTGTTTGGTTGGTTGCTTAGGCTTTTATATATATATAGACTAGAGGCCCGGTGCATGAATTTGTGCACAAGTGGGGTCCTATGGCCTGGCCAGTGATCGGGGCCAATCGGGGCCATCTTGCCCAGTCCCAAGTGGGGTTGATGGGGTCCGGCTGGCCAGGGGGAGGGACTGCAGGAGGTTGGTCAGCCGGCCTCAATTGGCTGGTGGGGGGAGGGACCGCAGGAGGTTGGCCGGCCACAGGAGGTAGGCTGTGGGAGCACACTGTCCACCAGGGGGCAGCTCCTGCATTGAACGTCTGCCTCCTGGTGGTCAGTGTGCATCATAGTGGTCAGTCAACGGGTCGTTTGGTTGTTCAGTTGCTTAGGTTTATAGATAGATAGATAGATAGATAGATAGATAGATAGATAGATAGATAGATATGCTTTACATTTACTTATAGAATTAAATGGGAACCATCAGAGTTTAAGATCTGAGAATATTTATGCATGCATTTAATCATTTGATTCTAGGATTATAGGTGATGAAAAGAGAATAAATGTCCACATTCTCCAAGCCAGTAAGAAGCTGCTAAGAATTTTATCTGGGTCTTTCTTTTACCTCTGTCTTCTACATGAGATTATTCAATTACTGCCTTAAGTAATAAATGACTGCTCAGTGAAACTCCAAATGCCAGATAATTTTCCTGCAGATTTTTAACAACAACAACAACAAAAAAAACACATTTCCCCTGGGACACGAGTTGGAAGGTTCTGGAGACAGCACCTGGGGTGAACAAGGGTAATAGAGTTCATAATAATTAATTCACAGCAGCTATTCTCTAGTGATCAAAGATTGAATCATATGCGAGTGTGGTTTTAATTTCCTCTTTTAAATGAAGAACAAGCAAAACTATAAATCACATATCCAATTCTGCTGTAAATCTCATTTGTTCCATTGCTTGCCGACAATTGGAGAGAAATATTTTCTTCCTTGCATTCCTTGTCCATATCAGGTTCATTATATTTTATTCTTTCCAGTATGAAGTGAGCACAGGCCATGGAAACTCTGAAGTCCTGAGCAATGATTTCTCTGCTGCCCCCAAGATGGATAGGGACAGGCAATCAGACAGGCAAACAATATTGGCTTGTCTCCCTCCACATGCAGTTTGCATTTCGAAGGAGACAGACACGTGCACCACCACACTGAGGGGCATCTCCCAGTGACCTGTGACTTGCGTGGAAAAATAGTCTCGGCCAACCTGTAGGTTTAGGAAATAGATTTTCTTCCATTTTGGAGCCCCAGAACTAACCAGATGTTAAATTCTTCTTCTTAAAAAAATCTTTATTGTTGCCCTCGCTGATTTGGCTCAGTGGATAGAGCGTCAGCCTGTGACCAAAGGGTCCTGGGTTCAATTCCATCAAGAGCATGTACCTTGGTTGTAGGCTCCTCTCCTTTGGACCCTGGTGTGGGCTCCTGCAGGAGGCAACCAAGCAATGTGTTTCACTCACATAAATATTTCTGTCTTTCCCTCTCTCTTGGACTCTCTAAAAAATCAATGGAAAATATCTTCGGGTGAGGATTAACAAAAAATCATTAAAAACTCTTTATTGTTGAAATTATTGCATATGCCCCCTTATAATCTACCCCCACCCCCAACCCACCCCAGGCCTCTACCACTCTATTGTCTGTGTCCATGGGTTATGCATCTATGCATACAAGTTCTTTGGTTTATCTCTTCCCACCAACCCCACCTTCCCTCTGAGATGACATTACATTCTTTGCACCAGCACTTTTAAAGTCCTTATACCTAGCTATAGGATTCACTGACAACAAGTGAAAAAGACAGAGAAATGTCTGGAACTGTTATTTTTTAGTTTTCTAGAAACCAAGGTTTTCTGTAAGGTCTCAGACACTTCAGGTATAAAAAAGAGAGAAAGGAATTTGAGCTTGATTTGTGAGATGTTTGCTCTCCCAATCCTCTCCTTCCTTTGAAGTTTTGCAGACTTACATATAATTTTCCTCTGTTTATACTTTCAAATGTTTGATATCTTTTTGTGGATATATAGCTTTTGCTATGGAGATGGCTCTGCTTGATGTAATAACTTAATAGTAGATAACAGGGATGTTTTTTCCCTTTCTCTCCAAAATAATGATTTTGCCCCAGTTACATATTGATATGCTGAATTAGAAGTACTAGTACAACATTCCAAGAATAATGAAAAACGTATGCAAGATATCTTTCCCCTTTATATATAGTTGCATTTAACGGAGAAAATCATTAGGATTTTGATCATAATGTGCTCCAACTTAGTTTGTTGATTATAAGATATGACTCATCTTGAGCATCTAAAGATGTGAATTTTTGTATAAT
This sequence comes from Myotis lucifugus, assembly GCF_000147115.1. NCBI lineage: Eukaryota > Metazoa > Chordata > Mammalia > Chiroptera > Vespertilionidae > Myotis > Myotis lucifugus. The sequence goes on from NW_005871195.1 coordinate 1,013,243, forward strand.
ATCCCCAAAGTCATAGCTCATTACTTTGCAGGCAGGGAAAGAACTTTTGGAAAAGGAGTCATGGATTGCAGTTCGAATCTCTGCCTCTTTGCTGTATCCTTTTGTGTAAATCATCTGGTTTATGAGCTGCTTTGGCCTGTCCTCCAGGAAAATGGTCCTTTCTCCCCACTTACTCTCAAGGAAAATGCTGAACCTCATGGACATTGGTTAAGATAATGTGGTTTATTGGCAAGAACACCAAACCAAGAGTAGAATTGCCTTGGTTAAATTATTTAAATGTATCCTCTGACTGGAAATGAGTTTCTTAATAAGTAGCCACATCTCTAGGTCTCTATTTCCTAAAGTATAAAGCAGCAGTTCTCAACCTGTGGGTCGCAACCCCTTTGGGGGTCGAACAACCCTTTCACAGTGGTTACCTAAGACCATTGGAAAACACAAATATAATTACATATTGTTTTTGTGATTAATCACTATGCTTTAATTATATTCAATTTGTAACAATGAAGTTGGTGGTCACAACATGAGGAACTGTATTAAAGGGTCACGGCATTAGGAAGGTTAAGAACCACTGGAAGTAAAGGATTTTCCTAGAGAAGCAGGCCCAGGTAAATTTGAGGTGAGCAAATGCATGTATAAGGTGAAACAAAGTTTAAAATACAGTGGGGCCTTGACTTACGAGTGTCCCGACTAACGAGTTTTTTGAGATAGGAGCCATCTCTCGGCCGATTTTTTGCTTTGAGTTGCGAGCTAAAATTCGGGTTACGAGCCAGCTTCAGATACCCCACCGCTAGTTGGCACAGCGAACGTCCCAGTGAATGCCACAACATCAGCCCAGCATCACATGTCTCACTCCTTCACTTTTTGGTTTGACATACGAGTAATTTGAGTTACGAGCTCCATCACGGAACGAATTAAACTCGTAAGTCAAGGCCCAACTCTATATGCCACGCAATGTTTTGGGCAACACACACACACAGGTAACTCTCATAGTTGCCTTCCTTGTTAGGTACCATTGTTATCTACATTGTACAGATGAGGAAACTGAATCACAGGGAATCAAACCGAGTAGCTTGGCCCGTCTCACAGTGTCAGCATTCAGCTTGAAACACGTGGACAATTTGCTTACATCGTTTATGTTCTTAAACTCTGAGCGATAATGTCAGTTTTTCTCATTGAAATGTAATAGTCCAAGATCTTTATAAATCTGGTAAAGGCTCACATTGCTCAGAGATAGGCTACCTCTGCCCACAAATGCAACCTCTGTTGTGATAGCTTGCCTTTGAAGTATAACCCCAGAAGCTCCTTCTCATCATCACACCATCATTACAAAGGAATGACTTGCTCCTAATAACAGAGCCATGTGGTGGGTGCAGGGGGCGGGGACGGGGGGGTGGGTGGGTGGTTGCCTGTGTGCTCTGGTTTGTTGCAGCTGATCTATTTCAGTCCTGGGAAATGTTCTCTCTGATAGTTGCTGCATTCTAATTTCCTTTCTCTCCGCGTGTCTCCTTTGGAAGGCCTTGCTGAGGTTTCCTGTGCTATCGTAATTCTTGTGGATGTTGCGAAGTGGTTTTGTGATGTTTGAGGCTTCTAGAGGCAGAGTAAGAAAATGTTAACCGCTTAACTTCCCTCATAGGAGGAAGGGACAGCCTCCATGATGATAACAATAATGAGAATAAGAAGGACATGTTTTATCCTTATACAACGCAGAGGTAGAGTGTTGTTTTTGTTTTGGAAAGTTGACTCTAGTAGCTGTATAATGTACCGCAGGGGAGGCATACGTGGGTTAGGAACACCAAGTAGGTGACTGTAGCAGGCACTCTGGTGGCAAATGATAGGGAACTGAATTGATGCAATGGTTACAGGATTGGAAAAAAAACACAATGGCTTTTTTCAAGTAAATTTGAGAAATATTAAAGAGATGAACTTGCTAGGACTTTGCAATTGGTTGTGTTATGGGGGATGAGGGAGAGGAAGTTGTCAAAGTAATAGGTACATTTTAAACTATAGGATTAGGAGGAGGGTGGGCAGGTTATTTCAGCACTCTGCGCCTCAGCATCTAAGTGACGTGGAGATGTATACCTGTGATCACATCGGCACATTCCAGGGGAAGAATGCAAAGTCCCTACCCAGCACAGAGGCAGACATTGGCAGCACTCACTGAAATTAAAAGATTTTTATTTAAGAGCCATTGTAAATAAATTATTAGTTTACCATAGATTTATAAGAAATGTGAGAAGGCTTTACAATGAACACAGGCATGACAGGGCATGGCCAACTCCTATTTTTTTTCTGGAATCTAAACAGCCAGAATATTAATAATCAGAAGTAATTCTAATTTATCGGTGTGTTTTTCTGAGACTTGAAACTTCTTGAGAGAAATAGATAAATTATAACTAAACATAGTGCTCATAGAAATAAGGTTTGAAAACAATATGTCTTACCTAACACAAGACCATGCTTATGTCATTACAGTGAGCCAGGGCGTCTCAAACTAGGTACCCTTCCATACTCACAATGTAACCCCAATACTCACAATGTAATCATCAATATCTGTGAGTAGAGCTTGAGGACTACTCTCATTATTCCTTCTGTGACTGCAGGCTGGAATGCAAGATCCACATGTTGACAGTAGAAGGCATTTGTTGAAGAAGGCAGCCTAGGTCTCTAAAGAACTTTAGAAAGAAAAGCTGGTATGCCTAACTTCCTACCACCCAGTTTTATTACTTGAGAGAGAAGATAACCTCTATTATGTCAAATCACTGAAATCTTAAGGCTTATTTGTTACAGCATTTTTTTTCCATCTAATACAGCATACATTTTACTAACTTGTCCTCCTGGCTCCCCCCTCTCCCAGGAGCCCCTGTCTTAGGACTCTGCCAAGAATCTGACTCCTTGATGACATCACTGGACAGCTGAAGCAAAGCCAGGCATCGTCCACCTCCACATCCTTCTGTGTGAGAAGAATACACTCCTACTTGTTTAAAATGCTGTTACTCAGATTCTTGTGTTACTTGAAGCCAATAGCACTCCCAGCTGATACATCATTAGTGAAGACAGCTGGCAACATTCAGTCTCAGATGTATGAAAACTCTTGGTCATGTCAAGCAGAACTGAACTCATTTTGGATGAGTTAAACAATTACCAGGACTCTTTAAATGGGAAGGACAATTACAAGAGCATTGTTATGTTTGTAGAAATTTGTCACTTTAATCAAAATGCCTGTGATATTTGAATCTGACAATCTTAAGGTACTTGGAGATCTAAATAAAAATGTAAAATCTGGCATTTTCTGGGACTTGGTTCATTATAAAATCCCCCCCCCCATTTCTTTCAGTATGACAGGCATTTTGCTTGCAGTCTTTCTCTTTCTGCAATAACTGGAATATTGACCAAATAGTGTCTGTTTGACATATCTCACATAGACATTACATTCCTTTGACAGAGGTTGGATAAAGACTGGGACAGCAATTTATTTATTTTTATTGTTATCAGAGAGGAAAGGAGAGAGAGATAGAAACATCAATGATGAGAGACAATCACTGATTGGTTGGTTCCTGCAAGCCCTTACTGGGGATTGGGCCCACAACCTTGACTGGGAATTGAACTGTGACCTCCTGGTTCATAGGTTGATGCTCAACCATTGAGCCACACAGGCTGGGCTGGGACAGCAATTTCAATGTTTATAAGTGTATATTCACAGTGACTTTTAAAATCTTTTTAAACCCCAATCAGCTTATTGAGATGTCATTAGCCTCTTTCTGTTGAAGAAAAACAAAACAAACACCAGGGGGAAATTCTGGCTAATCCATTTTTCTCGCTCAGATTCAATTAAATAAAAAAACAATTATGTTTTTCAGTGCCAGGCTACTGAAACCAGAAATACTATGTAAAGCAATCTATAAAGTTTTCAAAAAAGGTTGGAATATGTCTGTATGTTTTCTCTCTGGTCGAATGATAACTTGAAGCTCACAGGAAGCTTCAATCAACCAAGCCTGCACCTCTGAGTCCATGTATGGGCATAGAACTACTTTTGTGGAGGGAGGACATAAATTTATTATAGAAATGCTTTATTAATGGTCTAATCTATTTATTAACATTTTATTAAGTGAATTAACCAACACTATCACGCACCCACTATGTGAAAGTCCTATCTAAATAATAGGCTTACTCTGAGGAAGAGTTTAGTTTTGCAGAAAGTATAGGAATTTTTTAACAATATGTTTTTATTGGTTTCAGAGAGAGAGGAAGGAAGAGGGAGAGAGAGATACAAACATGGGTGAGAGAGAACATCCATCCACTGCCTCCTGCACACCCCCTACTGGGGATCAAGCACATGCCCTGGCTATGAGTCTAACTGGAGTCCTTATGATGCATGGGTCCCTGATCAACCACTGAGCTTTGCCCCCTGGACGAAAGGATAATGATTTTGAAGTCAGACATTCCTGGCCTGAAGCCCAGCTTGATTCTTCATGTCTGTGTGACCTTAGAAATTTAATAAGACTTTGACACTTGTCTCCTCATCTTGTCCTTTATCCCCACATTATACCGTAGATGTGGTGTGAGAATAAAATACCTAGCTCAGTTCTTAGACTGGAGGAGACTCCGTGCATGTGTGTTCTGTTCTTAGGGAGTTAATGGTTCATCGATGGTTCCAAGACAGACCACCGCACACAAAGGAGGCACAGATAGAACACTATGAAGGTGAGGAGACAGCTTGGGGGTCAAGAAAAGGAAGCATGGAAAGTATTACAAATGAGCTGAGGGTTGAAAAGTAGGATTTTATCTGAACCTGGAGAGATACCTGGGTGTGTCTTTCATTGTCCCTTTAAGAAGGAATCTCTTCCTGCTCCTCACCCAGGGGAGTGATACATCTTTTTCAGTATTAGCTGCACATCAGCTTCGTTAATGTACTGGATGATTTGAGTTCCTTATTATCCCTCGTTTTTTGCTGTCTTGCCCAATTTAACCTCATTCATCTGAAAGCTGGGAAATTGTGTTTAGAGTATTTTTCATTGTTGTTTGGGTTAAGCAGGCTTGAAACTGTTGAATCTTTAATGACCCATCTTCATAATGTGAGGAAATTACATAATGCTTGGCACTTAACCTTAAATGTTAACTCCATTATTTTAGTCATTAACCTTATGTTTTATATGACCCCCATTCTTAGGATGATCAGTAGAGGTTCATTCCTGTATCATTGTGGGATAAATTCAATCAAATTTAACGAAACTTCCCAATATCAGAAAGGATGGGAGAGGGAGAGAGTGATAGAAATATCAATGATGAGAAATAATCATTGATCTGCTGCCTCCTGCACTCCCCACACTGGGGATCAAGTCCACAACCCAGGCATGTGCTCTGACTAGAAATCGGACCATGACCTCCTGATTCACAGGTTGATGCTCAACCACTGATCCATGCCGGCCACACTACACTGACAACCTTAATGAATTATTTTTTATGCTGTCATCTTAGCTCTGGTTACCCTTATGGCCCAGTATGGCTGCATCAATTCCAAACATCACATATAGACACACTAGTGGCCAGAGGCATAAAGTGTCTGTCTTTCCCAGTGTCTTTTGATAAACAGGTATTTTCTGGAATAAACCTAGTAGCTGTAATTCCTGTCTCTTTGGCCAGAGATGAGACATATGCAGGCCTAAAAATAATTTGCCAGCTAGAGGATGAGATTATTATTTTTTTAAAGATATTTTATTGATTTTTTACAGAGAGGAAGGGAGAGAGATAGAGAGTTAGAAACATCGATGAGAGAGAAACATCGATCAGCTGCCTCCTGCACATCTCCCACTGGGGATGTGCCCGCAACCAAGGTACATGCCCTTGACCGGAATCGAACCTGGGACCCTTCAGTCCGCAGGCCGACGCTCTATCCACTGAGCCAAACCGGTTTTGGCGGATGAGATTATTTTTATTAGTATGGACATTTTGGTTTGAAATGGAGTGGATTTTGAGAAGTCAAAAACACCACTACTGCCAAGCATGATTTTGTAGTTTAAATTTTTAATTTTCTTTCATAAACCTGATAGCCAGTCTTGAATTGTTTTTAAAAAAGTAGTCTAAAAAGAAGGAAATTTGCTAATGAAATATTTTTCAAATGCAGATGAAGCCTATTTAAGTGTTTGTTTCTATCTAATAAAAATAGTCAATTCTATTTGTTACATGGGGAAAAATAGTCGCTTTATCTTTGTACACTTTAGGAAAGCCCTGGAAGAGACTAATATCAAAGTGAATCTTGTAATAATTCTAAATAAACTACAGCAAATGAACAACCCCTTTTAGAAAACATATATTTTCCAAAAAATAAACAAACAAGCAACCTCTATGCACTCTTCTGGGGTGTATGTATCTTCGATAGGTTCTTCACCATATATGTGTTTGAGTTTTATGAAGTAGTGTTCTATTTCATGAAACTGAATTTAACCAGAAATGAAATATGCATTTTGAATTGACCCCCAAAGAGACATCACATCATTTAATGTCCAAATATGGATTTAGTAACTTCAAGCAGTGTCTCTGGCGCAGCAAGTTGCCTGCCAGCCATTACTCAAATTGTATACTCCTTTTACACTTCTTATAAAGCTGTAATGTCATAAGAACATTTTACCACAAGACGATGTGTGGGGAATCATAATTTAGTAGCGCTATTATTATCTTGAAATACTACTTACAATAAATATGGAAAGCTCTCTGAAGAATTTGATATTTTGTGAAGAAATAGAATTTAATAAGTAGGAATGCGTCCTCTCAGATCTTAACATATTGGCCTGTTTTCACCAGATGTTTTTATTTTAGTGATTGTTTTTGTTCTACGTAAATGACAATGTTTTTCTCCAACTGTAAAAAAAATGAATATTTATGGAAAAAAATAGGTTGTGAAATGCTACATTTGGTATTTTTGTTCAGTGCCAAGATTTAGTGATGTGGTAGGAAAGTAACAATTTATTAATGTGTTCATTCCATTGAATGGTCATAAGGTTTTCCTTTTATGGAGAAATTTTCCCCATTTCCGATTTTATCTTTAAGATTTTGATAGGCAATGTGCCGCTATAAACCTCATAACCCACCCAAAAGAGCTAATAATTTACATAAAACCATGTAGGAAAAAATGAAGTTGCAAGGACAAACAAGTAAACCACCACTGTTGTGACCATGACGCTCACTGGTAGGTTCGTATATTTCCTGGAGTGTAGCACATGGTTGAGTGTTGTGAAGTGATGTTACATTGCTTTATTTATTTAAATATATTTTTATTGATTTCAGAGAGGAAGGGAGAGGGAGAGAGATAAAAACATCAATGATGAGAGAGAATCATTTATTGGCTGCCTGCTGCATGCCCCACATTGGGGATTGAGCCCACAACCTGGGCATGTGCCCTTGACTGGAATCGAACCTGGGACCCTTCAGTCCATAGGCCAATGCTCTATCCACTGAGCCAAACCAGCAAGGGCTGTTACATGGCTTTATAACTCAGATTATGCCAGGACATTTTGAGACCACATAACAAATGCTGGTATGGAGGTAATCAAATAGAATTGCAGTTAAAATAATCAGCTGACTTAGCAGGAAAAAATAAATCTCAAAATAATGCTATTATGGGCTTCAACCACAGAGTACATGAAGATTATGAACCATTCATCACATTTTCATGTTATCACATCAAGGGAATCCAGACAATAAAATTTATCTGGAATTTTACATTTGACTAGAAATATATCTGACATTTAACAATTAGTATTAAGGCACTTCCAATACTATGATCAGCCAATTCAGTTTAGGATTATAGATAGCTATAATTTGCTCGTTGTAGGAAAGTCATAGGAGATGACTCTGATTTCGCACAGGGGAGACAGATGATGGCATAAATTCAGGGTGGCAGGTGAAGGCTAATTCATTTTTCAAAAAGAAACCTCATAAAACAGCATCAGCCTGGTGCTTCAAACCCTCATGTCAGTGTTGCAGCATTCACAGATGTCGGATTGGCTGAATCACAGCCATTAAACACATAAGAGAAAGAACTATGTGAACCATCCACCAGTAAATTAATTTCAAAAAGGACATTCCTTCCAAATGACCAGAATTATTCTCTTTTCCATCCAAGGAATTTCCACCCCAGTTTTTAGTTCAGGGGAAACTGGATTCCTAATAGGAATGTTGCTGAGACAGCACGGAAACAAAGCAAAGGCAAGTGGTAGGTTTGGTCAGGGTGAGGAGGTGCCGCTCTAAGGCGGGTGGAAAATCTGTCTCTTTTTTGGGCATTGCTGGTGCCAGATACATTTGTTCACTGTGTGGTCTTTGGAGTGTCCTCTAGCTCTCCCAGACAACTGTAGCTTTTAATTCACAGTCTTTCTTAATAAAAATGATTAGTTGGCCACTTTCAAATTGAAATCACGGTCCAGTTATGCTACTCTTATATTATTCCCACATCACCTTCAGTGGTGTTTTGGATGTTCCCAACAGTTTTAACCACACGATTATAATTTCAGGTTACTAATCAGATTTGTCTGATGACATTAAAACTCCCAGAGCATCATTGTGTCTTAGGGATGCTTTGGGGTACGATACTCAGCTTTCATATAGTATGAGTGAGAAATACATTATTTTGTTATAAGTTAATGAGAGTATGTGTCTTACTGCACATATACTAGTAAATGCTGACTCGAACATGTACTATCCCATCTTCTTGCTCCTTCACCAAATGGAATGAATAGGGAACACTCGTCAAATACCTTACAGTATTTTTTTAAATATGGTATTTTTTTATTGATTTAAGAGAGAGGAGAAAGGAGAGGAAGAAAGGGATAGAAACATCAATGAGAGAGAAACATCATTAATTGGCAGCCTGTATGCTCCATACTGCATGCAACCTGGGCATGTTTCCTAACCAGAAATCAAAGCATCTGCCTATTGGTGCATGGGTCTACGCTGAACTGAGTCACACCGGCTGGGCATTAATGAATTTTTATACAAGATTTTATTGCTTATATCTTTTATGCATGGTTTGGGTGACATCTTAAAATGCAATTTTAAAGATATATATATAAATTTTCTCTGGAGAGAGAAAAGGCAAGGGAAGAAGCGAGAGAGAGAAACATTGATTGGTTGACTCCTGCACACACCACCCATGCAGATCAAACTGCAACTTGAGTATCTGCCCTGACTAGGAATTGAACCAGCAACCTTCCAGTGCAAGGGATGACACTCAACCAACTAAGCCACACCAGCTAGGGCTAGCCTGATATTTTTATTTAATATTGTCCATGATAGGATGATTTTATAAAGCATGTTTGAAATGGGTGCATACTTTTCCATCATATGAAGACCCCATTCATTAGATCATTCCATGTTGTCAGACCATTAAGTTGCTTCCAATTATAAATAACACTAGAATGGGTACCCTTGATCTTAAACTTGTGTATATATTACAGACAATAAGGATATGAGAGTTTCCTAGAATGGAATCAATTTGTCACAAAAGTATATATCTTAAGCTGCTGATATACATTGTTTTTTGTCATCCAGAAGTTTTGGACCAATTTACCCCTCCACCACCAATATATGCAATTATATTTTTGTTGTACTCTCATCACTATGAAGAATGGAAACTCCTAAACATTTCCTAGTTGTATAGACATAAATGCCATATTGTTTTAATTTGTATATAATTTAATTTAAAAATATTGAATTATAATGATTACAAGAGAAAAAACTGCTCATCAGGAGTCAGGCCGTGATTATTGTGAACATTATGCCACACTGACATTATTTACTTTGGAAGACAGAAATGGTATTCAGGAATTTCTGGAGACATAACACAATGGCATTTTGAAAAAAATCATTTCACAAAGTCTCTTGGTGAATAAAATTAAAAAGCCATGCACTTAAGACTATTAGAAAGATGTGAATTTGTAATAGATCAGAATAGTGATTCAGAAGTGGTTTTGTCACCTAGAGAAATTTTTAAAATCTATTTTGAGTTGTCAAATAACCAAAGGTGTTGTAGGCATTTAGTAAGTAGAGGCCAGGGATGACACATTTCTTCTGCTTCAAAGAACGATCCTTTACAAAAGGAGCCTGCCCCAAATGCTGACCACAATTTCCTTGAGAACCATTAAACTATAGGATACAAATAATGGATCAATAGCAACCTAGAACATCTCTACTATATTTATCATAAGACTTTTTTCTTGTCTCTCTCTCCCTCTTTATTTTCTTTGCTCTCCCTACACACACACACACACACACACACACACACACACACACACACACTCTCATGCACAATACACTCTTCATACACTCACATGTTAAATATTTATGTATGAATTTACTTAATTACTCAAATGGGGATAACACAGCCATGCATTTCAAATTTATAAACAGCAAAGTCAAGAATAGCAAAGAAGGAAAACAGTGTCCTGGCTGAAAAAACAGATTCCTAAATGTTATAAAAGATCAACTACAATAAATATTTTTAATAGGAAGAAATTTAAAGCAGGAGTAGTCACTTAAAAAATCAGTGTAACCGAAAGTGTTGTGAGAGCATGATTCAGTGAGAACATGTTACTTCCAGGAAATCAGGAGGTGCAGAAATTGTCTGTAGACACTGTCAATGATCTCAGCAAGCAGGTGATTTGAAAAAGTCAGCAGTTCTACCAGATTCTGCCACAAGAGAATGGCAATGCTTTTTCCTTCTCCTCCATATTCTAAATCTCACAAGTGCCCCTTATAGGCAGACCCTAAGCTACAGCCCACCTAGCCAGGAAGTCAGGGCGTTTTTCAGTTTTCCACCCCTGTGATGCAATGAGAACATAGAAGGGGAGGGAATGGCACAGAGATGTCAGTAGTCAATATAATATGATATTAGACAGGATTTCCAAATTCTGTATGTCTCCACTTTTTATTTTGTGCCATGAAATACAGTGCAACTACACCATCTACTCCAATTTATTTCTCTTCCTTAACTACACTCACATTTTAGAAGAACTGTATAAGGTGTTTGAGATAGAGGCAGGGGAGGGTTGGGGGGAGGGGGAGAGATCAACCAAAGGACGTGTATGCATGCATATAAGCATAACCAATGGACACAGACACTAGGGGGGTGAGGGCATGAGTGAGGGGATGGGGGGTAATTGGGGGATAAGGACACATATGTAATACCTTAATCAATAAAGAAAATATTAATAAAAAAATAAAGACATTCAGAGCTATACCTATGTTGAAAATCAGGCAAGGAGGTAGAAACAACTGTAGGATCTAGGTCCTGGAGCCCATAATTTCAGCAACATCAACCATACGAGGGCCTGTGTAAACATTGTGAGATATCAAGTGGCTAGAAAAAGGACAGAGCTACAAAGGAAGCATAGACTTAGCAGTAGATACCAAGAGCAAGAATGAATTATTTGGCATTGGATATAAGTCAGAGATTCATAGAGTATGAAGTGAGAGTTGTGAGAGTGAGGAACAAAAGGTTTAACTTTATTTGGGATGGGCAGGAGGAATGGACTCCCAAGGCAAAGAGAAGTCATCAGGAAGAGAAAGAACATTCACCAAGACACCAAGAGATAATTTTGTTGGATACAGCAGTATAACCATAGCTGTCCTTTCTCATTGGTCACACAATCATGTGAAATTTCCACTATATGATTATAAGTGTATTTTGTAAAACATTTTTAAAAAATCCCTTTCACCTTGCCAGTGTTGCTCAGTGGTTGAGGGTCCACCCATAGACCAGAAAGTCACAGTTCAATTCCAGGTTAGAGCATATGCCCGGGTTGTGGGCTAGATCCCCAGTGGGGTTTGTGCAGGAGGCATCCAATTGATAATTCTCTCTCATCATTGATGTTTCTGTTTCCCTCTCTCTTCCTCTCTGAAATAAATAAAAAATATTAAAAAATTTAAAAAACTATCCCTTTCATTTTTCCAATATTTTAGTGCTTTTAAAAACTTAATTCTTTAACCCACTTCCCATTGACATGTTGCATCTCTTTCCTTAGAACTAAAAATGCTACTGTTAAATATACAGGATGTATTAAGTTGCATTTGTTATAATACAAACCAACCTCCATATTACATTTTCTAATGACTTTATGGGTTATGATATAGTTCACAATTTATATAAGGATGGGAAAAATGTCAATGTGTTCACAAACTTTGATTCCTTATGTTTTAGATCAATGCTGAGCAACACTTTTTTATAAAGGGCCCTGTGATTACTTCAAAGGTTACAGAATTTGAATGGAAAAAAATGGACAAAATCCACAAGTATAGTACTTGACAAAAGAAATATAGTGAAAATTAGTAAAGTTATCATATAGTTGAACAAACCTCTTAAATAAATTGACCTAATTAACATTTATAATTCACTCCAACAACAGAATACATATTCTTCTGATGTATTCATAAAACTTTCATTGAGACAGATCATATTCCGGGCCATAAAACAAGTCTGAATTCATTTAAAAAGATTAATAATTTAAGGTAAATTCTCTGCCCACAATGAAGTCATTAAAATCAATAGCAGAAAGATAGCTGGAAAATTCCCACATATTTGGAGTTTAACAACAGACTGCTAAAAACATCTCAAAGGAAATTAGATTGGCAAGGTGATAAGTCTCTCCCTAGTTTCAAGGATGGATACATGAGTTGACCCTAAACTAATCAGATTACACAATCCTGACCTCAGTCATGAATTCATAGAAGAATACATGCAAAAAGTTTATCCAGCCAGAGACAATCATGGCTACTTTGCTGCATAGGTAATAGAAAGTTTCTTCCCTTCTTTTGCAATTGCCAAGAAAATAGGTCCCTCATTACTGCTGCCCTCATGTTATCTTGAGAAGAATACTGCCTGCAAGTACAGACAATATCAATAAATTAAAGCTAAGACATAGAAAACAAGTGAGCACTGATGATATTGTTTGAGTTACTAAATCATCAGAATCTGACACGAGAAATAGTTCTGATCTTTGCAGTTATTGGAGACAACAAAATTCACTATTGTTTAAGCCAGGATGAATTGTTTTTTAGCTTTGGATCAGATAATGCATGAAGTAATACAGTCATCAAACGATTCCTGTTTTGTCTTTTCCTACTCACAGATACAGAAATAGCCTATTCCCTGAGATTGACTTTGAAAAGCACATATGATAACAACACTGAGATTCAAATGTAAGTGGAATCAGTATCCAACTTATTTTCCATGACCTGCAAGTAGGATCTCTAGTTAGATACGTGGAGAGATTGGAGAATCACAGAAACAGGCAAGAAGTTAATCTCTTCATTGTAGGCCAAACGTCCATGGCTCGAAGCTAAATATCTCTGTAAACTGAGCTCTGTTGCCAAGTCAGTTATCATTTGTTTCCTATCAGTTACATTTTTCCACCAAATTATTTATGTGGCAGAACGATAATGAAGTGTCCCCAATGCGTGGCCATTATATTTCTCAATGCTTTTATGGGTTTAAATATTTTTCTTTGGCTAACTTTAGGATATTTTCTTTAAACTATTTGATTAAGCAAGCCAGGAATTGGAAAGATAATGTTCCCTAACTTCCTTACAGATGAATAATTAATGTCACTAAGGAATTAGATAGTAGGAAATAGTTGCCTGGACCATCTGCTGCTTATGGGAACAGAAGAAAGATATTAAACTTTAAATTAGGTATTGCTTCACAAAGATAAAAGAAAATACACACTAAGCTGGAAGATAATCATTAATTTCTATTAGGAGAAATTGACTTATTTCTTTGAAAGTATAAAAAACATAATTATCACTTTCAGCCCATGGCCAACATATTATATATTGAGTTAAATATAGGAAATCAATAATAACACATCTGTTCTTCATTTTAATGTATGTTCCCATTTCTACAAATAAAAAGTGTATTTTAATACTCAACTGATGAACATCAAAGAAAAAAAGGAATGACTATTTTTTCAACAAAATTAGTATGTAAAATACTAAAGAAACAGTTTCATTTTTATGGCAATTATATCATAGGCCAAAGTGATAAATAGAATATTGAAGTCTAAGTATATTTTACTTTTGAAATTATTCATGAAGTTTTCATCATCAGCATAACAGTTAATTGTAATAAAGGACCTCTTTGTTAAATTTATTTTCAATATAACTATTAATAAGAAAAACAACATGTTTATATGTCTGCAGGGTAGGGCAAAATTAGGTTTACAGTTTTTCGTATGGAAAATAATACCATAAATAACAAATAATAATACAAAAATAAACTTTGTTTCACATACTCACAACTGTAAACCTACTTTTGCCCTATCCTGTATAAATTTCTGCTATTTTGATCTGATTTCTTTTTAAACAAGATTTAAGGGAAATAGATTTATATGGTGAGGAGTGTAAATACTGGAATATAGTCATTAATAGCATAGCTACAAAGATATCAAATTAAAATTGTGTATATGACAGTTGGACAACTAATTTCTTTAACTGTCAGTTTACTCCTCTATAAAATAGATGTTATTCATTTCACCTAATATACAAAGTGCCAAAAATAATGTGAAAAAAGACATCAATAAATTTGAGTGAATGTTGTGAAAAAGCAAATCAAAGGAGAAAAATATACATAATAAACATTTTTAAAGCACTCCATTTCACTGGTGATTAAATAAAAATACATTTACCACCTTTTACATACTATATTAAAAAAATTAAAAATGTCTAGACTATCGAGTGTTAGTAGAGCAAAAGGGATATTTCTCATGCATGGTTGCTGGGTGTATAATTGAAAGAACATGTTGGGACAGTATTTAGTAAGTGACTGAGAAAATGTTAGAAGCATCTCCTCTTTTATGTATGTATTTATTTCATGATTAGCAATCAATACTACTGAGATGTGCTCAGAACATTCTGGGGGGTGGGGGAGGCAGTGTTCCCCAGCTGGAACAATAGAAATAGTACAGCAAAAATAAAATGATATGTGAGTAAGTTTAAGTACAGCTTCATATTTTGCCTTGCCCACCTGGAGAATTGGCCAACTTGCTTAACCTCTATGAACCAGTTTTCTTATATCTAGAATGGAGACAATATATTATTGAGTTCTAAAGTAACCAATTACAATGCCCAGAGCATAGTAATTTCAGATTCTCCTTAGGTATACATCCTGTTTCTGAAACTAGTTTAAATAAGGAACATGTATTAATTTTTTTAAATTGGTTCATCAGCATGGATCTAGCAAAGTAACTTGCTCAGTTATACCTAGAGTTCAGTTTGAATAGTTATGTTTGCAATTACAGACCTGCAATAGTTCTTTGTAGTCATACTTTTTGAACCTATCATCAATCACACTTATCCTATGTTTAAAATACCCTGAGAGCAATACCAGTTGGAATCTTTGCTTACTGGATTTATGATTAGATTAGAAACACAAGCAAACAAAGAAACCGAACAGAAGAATGGAGACTGTTAAAGCATCAGAGTACACCAAAGCATCAATGGATCCCCAAAAGGAAAACAGGAAGAAATAAAGGCTGCATCACTAGGGGGAAAAGGAAATAAAAGAAGTTGGTATTTTAAGTCAAGTGACAGGATTTTGTAAATATTTATTTCTGAACATTATAAATTTCTTATAGAGTAGTTAGGTAGTTTACTAGAGAAGTAAAGTTTATTTTTCCCCTCGAAATAATTGGCAAAATAAGACATCTGTTTTACTGAATCAATATTCATTACGGAAATATTTATTGTTCATTTTTTTTCTGGCACAGTGTCCATAATTGAACATTACTGTATCAGTAATTGAAACTTGTAAAATATGGGCCAGGTCTGATGGTTTATCAAATAACCAGAGTACAACCAAACATAATTCACATAAAGAACATACTGTAATGATTTAACAGTTTTTCTGGAGGCACTTCAGACTTTTTTCATTCATTCAATCCATCTACCCCGTTTGAGGTGCAGTATGGTATAGGGGGGACACTGTGTTCAACAATTTCTGCTACAGGTTGCCCAAAGTTTTGAGTGGACATAAACAGATACAGATGTGGCAATGACGAGGTGACAACTGCTCTGTGATTGGGGGAAGTCCATCGACCTCTGTGAGTCCAAGAAAGAAGAGTAATTAATTCTTCCGAGATAAGCTTTAAAGGTGAGAAGATGTTTGAATTTTGTCTTGAGGGATAAATGTGAGTTAATGAGATTCTACTTGGGAATGGGGAGATCTGACTTCAGACAGGGAGAAATTGATTGAAATAGTTCAGGGCTATCATTAAGAGCATTCAGGACCACAGGACTTGCAGAATAAAATTGCATTGACCATATAGCAAATACCAAAATCATTGTGAGAAAACTGTCTAACATCAGCTTGCTTTCTATTTACAATGATCTTTTCTTGAAAAAAAATTATCTGTCATTCAATAATTAACTTGCATTAGCTTTGGTTGGATCTGTTTCAATTGTTTCATTGTGTAGTGAAAGCTGAATACACATTTAAGTAAAAGTTCAAAGACAAACTTCTTAGCCCAGCATTCTATTGCTTCACAATCTCTAAATCCATATTTTCAGCCCTACCCTACTAGTCTCACTTAGAAACCTTATATGCTATCCAAACTATACTAGTCTTCCCGAACCTGCCTCTGACTTGGATACCTTCCCACTTTCCTATGTATTCTCTCCTTCCTCCATTATACCTATGAGTATTTAATAAACATTGATTAAGATTTGGAAGACATGGGTTCTAATCTTGAGTTAGCCAGGAGACCATGTGAGACCTAAAGCATGATGTTTGATTAATTTTGGTGTTCATTCTATTATCATTACACTAGAGGCCCAGTGCACAAAATTTGTGCATGGGTAGGGTCCCTAGTAGCTGTGGGCTGCCAGCCGGGGCCTCCCTTCCTGGGCTGCTGGCTGCCAGCCAGGGCCTCTTTGTTTCGTGCTGCTCCCTGGTGGTCAGCGCACGTCATAGCGAGCAATTGAACTGATCGGTCAAACTCCCGAGGGGACACTTTGCTTATTAAGTATATATATATAGTTATTTGTCGCTATAAGCTCTAAGTCTTCCCCAAGTCTGCTGTTGTGAACTTAGGTAAAACAATCTCTGACAATCTCTTTCCCCAGCTTTAATTGCCTTTATAGCATGCATCACTATGTGGTAGCCCAGAAACTAGAACAGTACCTAGCACAGAGTAGATGCTCAGGATATATTTGCTGAGTGAGTAAATAAATTAATAATTTAAAATGAAGTGATTGCATGCTTATTTCATAACATAACTGAAACCCTTTAGTCAGTCTTTGTATAGGATACCTTTATTCTCCACCATGCTTAACTCTGGACCAGGGGTATCCTGTTTCTGTCAGGAACATTTATGTGTGTGTGTGTGTGTGTGTGTGTGGCAACTGCATGGAGAATACTTGGATAAATGGTTCTCATTTAAACCTACAGTAACCATAGCACAGAGGGAAATCTAGACTTGTTCATTATTGTATCAATACCATGCACTAAGTAGAATTCTAAAAACAGTATGCAGCATGTTGTTGAACAATTTTATGTAATGTGCACAAAGATGTAATTAAATTAAGGCATAACTTTATAGTAATGGGAAAAAAGTATCCCACATTCTCTGTAAAGGAAATCACATTCCTTGGACTCATCATTAATATATACGCATATTTCTGTACATTTAATAATCGGATCTAAGACTTTAGAAAGTTTACTTGGAACAAAATTAGACTCTAACTCTAGGAAGCAATTTCCAGAAGTTCCTTCCTTGCAATAGAAAAATAAAAACACAGCTCACCACTGCGCTGAAATTCCACCAGGTTGTGCGACCTGTTCTCTGAGGTCACCTTCAGACCTCCATATCCCTGCCAGTGAAGTTCCACCCACCAGGAACCCCTTGTCTTCAGCTCTATTCACCTTCAAACACCCTGCGTACCCATCCTGCAAGAAACATCTTTCAGGTGCCTCCTCTTCTGAGAACTGTGTTAATCAGAAGTGGCTGTACCCTCTTTGAATCCAGTAACATTCTGTGGACATCACTGGTATTTCACATACCTGATTCCATCTATTTCAGTCCAGCCATTGTGTTTGAGTCTTATTCCTCTTATTAACTTGCAAGACTCTTGAGAGTAGTGGCTTCTTTTCTTGTCTTTGCCTCCTAGCAGAGTGTCTGGAATACAAATGGCATCTGTATTGTATGCAGACATTCGGTGCTATTGAATGGAAATGGAACACTCAGTTTCCCCTTAGGGTTTACCTACTCCATTTAAAAGGACAAGGGAGGCTCTGAATTCTTAGGGTGTTTATATATATATTCATTTAATCCAAACACTTTCTCATCCTCATTGTGGCTTTAGATCAGATATTGGTGGCCACAGTCAGAGATGAGCTAGAGGGACACACAGAGTCTTGACTTTATAGTTTAGCTGCCCACTTATCCCTTGCCCCTCAAGGCCTGCATATGCATGATTTCCACATCCAAGCCATAAGAGAGGCTGGCAGTACCTTTTGGGACATATTCTAGGCCACACCCTCAGTAACTGCAGTAATAGTAATAGATGAACCAGATGGTGGCACTCTTACTGGACAGCCCCCTAAGTGCGGAAGGGCTCTCCCTTCCTTGGCTCTTAACAATCTTCTAAGAAAGGTTTTAGATGAATGACAGACAGCAGCATTGTAGCAAAGCAAGCAATTTTATTAAGGAAGCAAATAAAAGCAAATTTTATTTAAAGTACACTTGGCATAATGAACAAGTGGACAACCCAACTGGAGGTTTAGGGTTTTTATACGTTTTGGTCTATAGGTTTCAAGGTTCCTCTGCTGGATATCTTAGGCAATGGGTGACATTTCAAGGTCTCATTTTTACTTTCTGTGGCTTTTCCCAGAGTTTATGTGAATATCTAGCGATTTTATCTTGGCAAGTTCCAAGACTGCTGACTTCTTTGTTCAGTGGGTGAGATAAACTCTCCTTTTTAGCCCCTTCACCTCCTCCTGCCTTAGCATCCCCCAAGTGTTATTTGTCCTTGCGTTTAGCTGGGGTCTTTGTTCTCTATTTTCCCAGATTAGGGTAATATATGTTATGTATTTTCCGATTAAGGGGGAGAGGTATGAACCATTTGCTCTCAAGTGTTCTTGGTTGGGGAAAATAGGATCTTGTGATTCACAGCTGGCTGCAAGCTGCACAAACCATTGGGCCTTGTTTAATCGTGTGTCAGTTTATTCATTCCTCTTGCCCAGGAATTGTCCTAGCATCTCACTATCCTGTCATAAGGCTATATTATACAATTGAGCCAGAGATGGTCTTCATGCATTGGGTCCTAGCTGTTGATTTCTTCACTGCAGTCTGAGACTTGAGAGCTAAAAACCTGAGCTAAAAGCCCAGTCTCATGGGCTTTTCTTCCACAGTTTGCTGGTGCCAGGTTCAAATTTTTACATATACAATTATTTTAAAAATAACCCAAGGAGTGGATTTTTAATCAATTAGATCCTATCTCCTATGTAAGTTTCATTCAACCTCATTTCACATCTACTCTCCTCCTGACGCCTAGCTATCCTCCTGAGTTCTCTGGACCAGAGACTCCCCACAGGCTGCTGCACAACATCCCACAGACATGTGAGCCCCTTAGTGTCCCCTCCCCCCAGACCTCCTTTGCTCTTCTCCCCTTCTGGGTCATGGTCCCCGGGGGACTTCCCCCTCATGCAATCCTGGTCAAGGTTTACCCAACAAAGCTTGTTGTGTGTTACTGCCTATGTTAGTAATACCCTTTTTTCCTAGATCAGCCCAAATCCCTTGAACAGACCCATCATCCAATTTCTTTCTCAGAAAAAAAAAGATAAATCTATTTATTCCTGGGAAGAAAACTGTTATCAAAATTATATTCATATTTTAGTCTTATGAATAAATGCATTTGTGTTATTAGTCATTAAATAAAAAGAAACTTTCTTTCCACTTTGTCCAATATATGCATTTTGTCCAAAATACATACATATGTATTTCTTTCTCTTTTTTTGGTTGTTTTGCTCAGTTTTGTATTTTAACTTATACTTTAGATCTCTTATCCTTTCCCTTTTAAAACAGTCTCATGGGCTTTTCTTCCACAGTTTGATGCATTCTCTTGAAGAATAGATAGAATCTTAAACAGGTACAACTTTATGTAATACATAAAGATTTCAGAATAAGTGCAGAGATACTGCCTGGAGTGTGTGCATTGTGTTCAAGCACACACATCCTGGTCCATAAGTTACCCAGCAAGAAAAATCTGCTGAGCAATCTTTCTGTGACCTGACAGTCTCTATCTAGCATGGGGAGATTATGGCTGTTAGTCTTACTATGTTTCCCCCTCTTTATTTAAACTACAGCCTTGATAAAGAAACACTGGCTCCCACAGCCTTCCTCTGGGCCATCCTTTGCAGGCTCCAGGTCTGGTCATTTTCCATGCCCCTTAGATACCACTGAACCCTTCCATGGCTTTCAATCACAATTAGTGTTAATAACGCCTTGGCCTCCCCCTGTGTTCCTCTTCTCTAGCTGTGATTGAATGTGGGCTTCCCCTCAGCCCCAGCACCCCCCCCATTGCATCATGGGAGGAAGCCCTTGACTTTCATCTAGCCTGATTATGCAGGTATGAGTTTCCCATGGCAGCTGGCTGAGATCTCCCTGGCAGCTTGCCTCCCTCTGGTATGCATGCTCTCTCACCAAAAGGCACTTTAAGTCTTTCTTTTTTGCTATACATCCCTTCCAGTTCTTCGCTAGACAAAACAAATCCTTCAGAAAAAGAACGACAGCAAAGGGGGGCAGGGTGTGGGGCCACAAGGAATCAGAGGGAGGGACAGGAAGAATAGTAGGCAACAACTTCCCTTGTCATCAAGCGCCCGGATTGAACACATTCTCTAAATCTATTAAAGGGAACTCACAAGGGTTTGCAGAAGAAGAAAACCAACATTTACCAAGACTTTTTAATAAAGGGGTAATTATACTGAATGCTTACTATTACCCTGATACAGCAGCAAACTTTAAAGCTGCATCACTCATTAAAAATTGACCACAAATTAATTTGATGGTCACTATTATTTTACTTTGTCAAAGA
This sequence comes from Myotis lucifugus, assembly GCF_000147115.1. NCBI lineage: Eukaryota > Metazoa > Chordata > Mammalia > Chiroptera > Vespertilionidae > Myotis > Myotis lucifugus. Next base: position 1,034,315 of record NW_005871195.1, read on the forward strand.
GTAAGTTATATAAAGTTATACCAGCTAGTTGGTAAAGACAGGGGCTTGGATTGTACTCCTAACACCTGCAGCTGTCTCCCAGCACATTCACAAGTTTATTCAACCTCATGGTAAATCTGAAATAGGTATTACATGCTTTATTTATTTATTTATTTATTTATTTATTTATTTATTTATTATTTATATTGATTTCAGAGAGGAAGGGAGAGGGAGAGAGAGATAGAAACATCAGTGATGAGAGAGAATCATTGATCAGCTGACTCCTGCATGCCCCCCACTGGGGATCGAGCCTGCAACCCGGGCTCGAAACTGAGACCTTTCAGTCCACAGGCCAAAGCTCTATTCGTTGAGCCAAACTGTCTAGGGTCATTACATGCTACTTTTAGATGAAGACTCAGGTTTGGGAAGTTACTGTTTATTGTCATACATATTTACTAGTAACCCGGTGCATGAAATTTTTGCATGGAGGTGGGGGTTCCCTCATCCCACCTGCACCCTCTCCAATTGGGACCCCTTGGGGGATGTCCAACTGCCGGTTTAGGCCTGACCCAACAGGGACATCCCCCTTGCAATCTGGGGCTGCTGGCTCCTAACTGCTCACCTGCCTGCCTGCCTGATTGCCCCTAACCCCTCTGCCTGCCTGCCTGATCACCCCTAACTGCCCTCCCCTGCCTGCCTGGAATAATTTAGATACCCACCTCATAGCTTTTTGTTTATGACTCCAGATAATACCTCCTATTTTCTGCCACTGAACTGCACCAAAATGATTTGAATTTTCACTGTGTGGGAAAAGGAGTAGGTATATGAAAGTAGTCACAAGTCTCAACAACAGGAAAGTAAGGGGTAGCTGGTGTTAAAACACTACTCCCACCACCACCATACGATATAAAATCATCTTTACATTTTTGAATGTGAACATTCTTCCCAGCATCCTATTCCATGATGGACTCAATTAAACAAAGATTGAGGCATGGACGATTGTACTCTAATATTTCAGTTCAATGCTATGAAATCATGCAACACAAATGTTAGTTTTCTTTCTGAGAGGTCTTCTCGGATACTTCCTACTGCGTTATGAGTACAGACTGAAGAGTCCAGTTGAGGAGTGCCTCATAAATGTGTAGAACTTTCCATTAGGAAAGCAACTTGGAGTGCTTGGCTTAGAAATGGGTGGAAAATAATTTTTTTAATGAGTGTGAGGGAAAACCTTGACTAATATAAAAGGAAGTTATGCATTACATGGAAATACATATTAACCGCTCAACTTTAAGACTTATTAAATTGTTCCTTTGCAACCATATGGAGAAAACATTTTACTGATAGTGAAATAGACTGTGAGTTCACTTTCATGTCACAGGGACTTGACCTCTGTTGGGTTAACTGAACTAAATTTATTGCTAGTAATTCTACTTCCCTTATTTCTAGTTTCACATGTTTCATATACCCCTATTTTGACAATACAAAATTTAAAATTGTATTCTATTGAAAGTATATATGGATTTGGGAGGGATTTTTTTAATTGCCAATTACTTACTATCTCAGGCAGAAATGATATATTTGTTTGACTGCCATTAAATGCTCATAAAATATGCAAATTCCATAATTTTAGACAATAAAAGTCAATAAAGTAATATTTATTGAGTAGTATTTATTTAAAATACACACTTTAGTTCCTACTATATGCTAAGTAATGCCTAAAAGAAGATCCTAAAAATATTTGCAATTTAATGAAAAAACAAACACATACTAGATAATGAAAGTATACAGAGCTGCCAGCTAAATATATAAATATAAACATACACAGATACATTAAATCACAAAGGTAAGAACAGTTATATCAGTCAAGATAAGTTATGCTGTGATAACAAACAATCCCCCCATCTATGTGACTTAATCATGTTGTTTTATTCTCATTCCTTCTGTAGGTTAAATGCAGGAAGGCAGGTTGCTCTAGTTATAGTGAAAACTCAGGATGGAGCTAACAAAGGCTCAATCTTGACACACACTTTAATAATCACCATGACAGGGCATCCATGACAAATCACACACTGAATCTTAGAGCTCCTACCTGGAGCTGACACATTTCACTTCCCCTTATATTTCACTCGTCCAAACAGGACATATGACCACACTTAAACCTTCACACGGAATGGGAAGAGCAATGTGTTTAGAAAATAAGAACTGGATATAATAATAGCCCAAATGATCACCACAGTGTTAAGACTGAATATATAACTCAGAGAATATTCCACAGGGAAGGGAATATTTGAAATAACTCCTAAAATAGGAGAAAGCATTTCTACAGGATGATTAGTTATTTCAAATAATTTTATACCCCAATCTGTTCTGCATGTCCTCTTATTGTAATTAATTTCTGTTTTATTATTATTTTTTAATTTTGTTTTTACTGATTTTAGAGAGAAGAAGAAAGAGAGATAGAAAGGGAGCGGCATTGACTGGTTGTCTCTCACAAGCACCCCGGCCCAGGGATAGAGCCTACACTTCAGTGCACGGGTGACAGACACTCCAATCAACTGAGCCACACTGACCAGGGCCTTAATTTATTTTTTAATTAATAATGTGTGATCATAAACAAGGATTTACCTTTATAATTATTAGCAAATATATAACATCTTTCTGCTCACACATACTACAAAAATATAATGATTTGATATTCATTGAAAACCTAAAATATTTCAACAGTATTTTAAAAATGTTTTCTTCTGTGTCCTCTGTCACATATGCACACTAATACCAATGTTCTTTTATAGTTTATAGTATGTTGTAAATTATTTTTGAAAGGTTTGGGTTTTCTCTCACGCTAAACATTTCCCTCTGGTTGTTTGTTTTATGACATTTTCAAAGCAAAACTAGATGCCATGATTTTTATTTATTTATTAAATGACCTTTATGAATTTTTTGATGTCCCAATATACTGGGAGCCCTTTATATAAAAAAAGAAAGGATAAAAATAAATGTACAAAGTTTTTTTGTTAGATACCAAACCATCATGATTTATTATTACTGAACAGAATTTGAACTTGGTCAGATTGGGGTCTTCTTCAAATTTCAAAAGTGACAATGTTAAAGGCTACTCTGGACTTGGGAAATTCAATTTCCCAGTCAATTTTAGAACAGTCATTTGAAGGTAAATGATCTATTTGAAAGAGTTTATCTGTGGAAGAAACTATAAGCAGATTTGATATATTTTTAAGTGGGTCTAAAATAAATTCGCAATATAACATTAGAAAGTTTTTAAAGGCCATGGGTTCATGAGAAAAGACTTGCCATCTTATTTCTATTTCCCTTTGAAAGATAATACTGGATGGCAGGACTTTTAGTAATATATTCAGAGTTTTTTTTAAAAGACATACTCTCTTCTTCCCCCAACTGGCCATGCCCAAAATCCTACCAGTCTTCCCAGTAAGACACTGGCCATGCCCAAAATCCTACCAGTCTTCCCAGAGGAATTAAGTTGATTTCCATCTTTAACTTCACATGCACCTCCCTTTTCTTTATAAAGTTCCCTCTTCTCACTTATTATCTAGTCCAATACTTGTTCTCATTTCCGCCAACTACCTGCTTCTCCTCTCTCTAGTCAGACTACAATTTCCTGCCGGAATGTCCTGAGTTTTAATTTTGTTTTCAATTCTATCTCCTGGGTTTCAGTAGTTTTTTTTTTCCTGTTGTGTTTCAGTGAAATGCTATTTTTTTTTTCAAGTTCCTTGGTTAAAAGAAATCAGAAATTCCAAGGCACTGGCAACTGAATACACTCAGAATATGCCCATACAGCCCCTGGAATGCTCACAGAGATTCATCACCATATTTTTGTACAGATGAGGAAATTGAGGTTCAGAGATATAATAATTCTTATAAAAATAATTATAATAGTTAATGTGTTTTTCTAGGCACTGTGATTTGTCTGTTAGAGAAAGCATTTCCTTTAATCCATACAATAATCCTAAAAGGTAGTGTCATCTTCATTTTATAGAAGAAAATGAAACTAAAAATATTTTAATCTATTAAAATACTAAAAAGCATGGCCCTAGCCAGTTTGGCTCAGTGGATAGAACATTGGTCTGTGGACTGAAGAGTCCCAGGTTCGATTCTGGTCAACAACACATGGCCGGGTTGCAGGCTGGATCCCCAGTAGGGAGCATGCAAGAGGCAGCCGATCAATGATTCTCTCTCATCATGGGGGTTTCTATCTTTCTCTCCCTCTCTCTTCCTTTCTGAAATCAATAAAAAATGTATTTAAAAATAATAAAATATTTAAAAGCATGGAGATTTAACAAATACTCTATAAAGAGGTGTTTTGGTAGTCATAAGATGATTCATAGGATAATGATCTCTATGATTTTGATGAGTATATATTTACAAATTGACCCTTGCTCTCATTTCAGATTCATACATCAGAAACCAAGCTATTGCCTATGGATGTTGATAAGCTTTGAGGAAAAGCTGGCATCTTGGTCTTCTGGGGCTGCTGTAACAGAATAACACAGACTAGGCGGTTTATGAAAAACAAAAGCTCATTTCTCACCGTTCTGGTGGCTGGAGATTGGAAGCCCAAGATCAAGGTGCCAGCACATTGTGTGGTGGTAAAAGCCCTCTTCCTGGTTCATAGCTGGCACCTTCTCTGTCTTCTCGTGGTGAAAGGGACAAGGAATACTTGCTTTATAAGAGCACTAATCCCATTCGTGTAGGCCCCACCCTTCATTAAATCCATACCCTTTTAAATGTAGCTCTGGATGAATTCGGTTCTGGGTGGAGAACACTTTCCAGTGCCATGATGTTGGACTTGGCATGAGACTTCCTTTGCTTAAAGTAATGTTAGTGAAGATGATGTGGACTTAAACATGTGGGTATAGTCTGCTATGAGAACATGACATGAGCAACTTCAGATTAAAAATAATATTTAAAAAACACATGCAACACAGTTGAACCTAACTCACCATTCAGAACCAAGACTAGTTGATTCTAAATCAGAGCCATAGAGGACCAAGATTCTCTATAAATTTGAGATTGTTAAGTAGCAAAAACTAAGTTAAAAATCTTAATACAGTATTCAATGGTATGTTGAATAGCAAGTATTTGAGGACATAAACATACAAATTCAGTTCCTTCAAGATATACGAGTAGCCAGTTATTAATTTTAGTATGTGTGCTGTCAGAGTGAGCAAAGAGTAGCCAGATACTAAAATGTTATCTTTAAAGGACTTGGAGAATTTGCTGTTTCACTCTTCCCAGTTAGACCAGGGATTTCAGTTCATATTGATATAATCTCTCACATAAACACTGATTCAGAACTTAACAATGTTTTTATAATTAATTTAGCATATTAGTTATTCATGAAACTCTACTTCATTTTACTCCTGTGAATTTTAGTGAGCTTCCACAAAATAAGCTCCCGATCCCTTCACCTTCTAATCTATAATGCCCTTATAACTTAAATAGTTCATGTCCCTAAGTTAATTGTTAAATGCCCAATCAGATAAAATTATTTCATTAATATTGTGTTTGTATTTCCTCTGTTTATATTGGAAACATATATAGCATGCAGGCTATGAATGTGGGTCCTAGGACCAATTAAGCCTGAAATAACACTGAAAGCAAAAAGGACAAAACAGAAGTTGTCCTACTTTCAAGCACATCATAAGAAAGCAGGATTCTTTGGAAAAGACAATAATGCTGGAAAAATGGAAGGTAGCAGGAAAAGAGAAAGACTGAATATGAGATGAATTGACTCCATAAAAGAAGCATAGACATGAGTCTATAGGAGTTGAGCAGGGCTGTTTGAAGACAGGACATTGTGGAAATCACTCATTAATAGATCACCAGGAGTGGGAGCTGACTCAACAGCAAGTAGCATGCATGCATCCATGTGGGTCCTGTAATTAGACTTTTTGGACTCAACCACAAATACTTCATCTTCTTAAGTTTCAAATGCCTGTTTTTGCATGAGTTAATATTAGTACTTGCCTTACAGCTGTTGCCAGTGTTACAAGAGTCAATACATTTTTTTTTTGCACAGTGGTGGGCATATAGTAAGTGCTCAATGGATAGTGTGGGAGGTTTTGGGAAAGGGAACTATGAAGTAAGATACCACCTCTTTGGAATTAGCATACAGGAACCATCACAATATGGTCCAAACCTGCCTTGATCAATCTACCCTAACAGATACCATCCTTGTACACTGAATGTCATTCATACACTTCCTCCTTGCTTTAGTATATGCTTTTTATTCTGTCTATAATATCTTTATCCTTCTTCTTTCTCTACAGCAGCCAAACTTCTCTTTTTTAAAAATTTAATTCATATATTACCATCTTTGAAAAACCCTTTGTGAAGAATTAATCATTTATTTCATATCATTCCTATAATATTTACTTTCACTGTAATTATGAGTGTGTATGTGAAACCCCCATAAACTGGTCAGCAGCAAGAATGATTAGAGTCACTTTTATTAATCTCCATAACACTGATGTCTATTACTATGCTCAGTATGTGTTTATTAAATAAATGAATTAATGAGTAAATGTATGTCTGAAAAAATAAATGAGAATATTTTTCACCTTTTGTGACCAAATACTAACATGTAAAGATTCCATACACATTTGCATTCTTACCAAAATGAATTAACACAGAACCTTTTATAAATTTAACTTTTCATGTGTCCACATGTCCACAGAAACCATTGCAAATATTCCTTTATGTAATTTTAAGTGAGTTCATCTGTATAATTGGTTATATCAATTCAATATGTTGGATCTTATCATTTTATTGAAAATGAATCCCTCAATCTGTCATATTTGACATCTCAGATAAATATGAAGCATTTTTAGAGTTTCTGTGAATTGTGGTGTTCTTGCTATATGCTCTAAATTGGATATTCTCTGTCAACATTTGCAGAGCGCAGTTGGATACGTCTTCACAAAGTCTTGAATAACTGTGATACTAATTTAACTGTGATAGACTAGCTCCAGCATCTCGATTAGCTTAAATATTTTTGGTGCTCAATGAGACATTTTTGTCAATAGTTTAAAGATTGCAAAATTCAGAAATGAACATCTGCTATTCTTTCCATCTTTGCTACATAAGAAATTTAATTTCAGAAGAAAATCAGAAAACCCCCCAGCATTAGGTTTCTCTTCATTTGATTTCACTGATGTCTTCAATTTAAATGTGTCTATAGAGTTTAGTTATAATAATAACAGACTGGGTACCCATTATGTGCCAGGCATTGTGTAGACTTTAGATTATTTACTCATTGAATTCTAAGTTGACACTAAGAAGTAGCTATCATTATTTTTATCATATATAGTTAGATGGATAGTCAGGTAGATTAATATGGAATATCAGACAAAGTAATTTACCTACAGACATATATTTGATAACTGTCCAAACCTGGCTTTGAATTTCGTTCTGAAATATTTCAATTCCCTTAACTTTTCACTGTACCACATGGCCATCTCTGCTATTTTTTACTTAAAAGAGAAACTTAGTTGTTCACTTAGAGTATATAATAAAGTGTTTAATAACTGAAACAATTCCAGCCCCCCCCGCCCCTCCCCCCCCCTCACACACCCATGGCCTGACTTTGGTCCCCATTTCGCAAACCTGGCAAAGTCTTGATATGTAATTATAATATGCCAGGCAAAACCTACAAGGCCAGGGGGTAATTTTCTCCTGATGTTCTTTTGATATAAATGAGCAGGAAAGGCAAAAATATTTGGTCTGCCTCTTATTAACCAAATGAACATCTGAGTGACCTGCTTGAAACAAAGTCTTCAATGTAATTTATGGATCTTAGCAAAGTTCTGCCCAAAGCACTGTTATAAAGATGAATAAAGGCCTTATTACCACGTTAACAAAAATAGAGGTCCTTGATATGGTAATTTAAATAGAGTTCATGATGTAACTTAGGCACATGATGAGTGTAAAATGGGAAAACCAAAATGATGAATTGCATGTATGTTGGACAGAATGCTAATTTTTTATCAGATTAAGTATATTAACTGGTTAATACAGTAAATTTTGTCATTAAAATACAATTTTAGTTTCCTTGTTATAGTGTCCTATACATTTCCAATATGGCACTCATTATATTTATAAATTATATAAGTATGCATCGTTTGGTATAATGCTTTTTTTCATTAATAAAACTATTTTCCAGAGCAAGAACTAAGTTTATCATGTAGCCCCAGTCCCAAGCACATAATAGTGCTAAGTACGTATGTGTTTGCATAAATCAGGAAATGGATATATTTAGATAGCCTTATTCACATCTTGTCCAATAGAAGATGACTGATGTAAAATATCATATTAGCTAAAAACTAATCTTCTATTCTTATAAGCATACCACCCATCCTACTGACCTGATTTTAACTTAATCACCTCTTTAAATGCCCTAATTCAGTCACATTCTCAGGTTCTGCTGGTTAATTTTTGGAGGATATAACTCAGCTCAAAACAGATGGCAATGCAAAGGCAAAGCAAATACTTTTAAGGGAATTTGTATTTTAAAACATCTCATCCACTCATTTAATTAATAAGTTTAGCTAGCAGTTCTTAAATATCAATGTGAAGCAGAAAACTACATTATCCTCTGTGAAATAACAATGTGGAGACACATATAAAATAGAAATAAGAATTCAACAATTTATCTTCATAACAATGATGAGATATTATGTCCATTTCAGGAAAAGGTAAACTGAGGTAAATGCGGTTAAATTACTTGTTCAAAAGCACATAGGTGGTAGGTGGTAATCCTATTGACCAATTACAGAACTATTAGACTCCAAAGCCCATACTTTTTAATTTTATTATATATATATATATTCATTTTTAATTGATTTCAGAGAGGAAGGGAGAGGGAGAAAGAGATAGAAACATCAATGATGAGAGAGAATCATTGATCAGCTGCCTCATGCACGCCCCACACTGGGGATGAAGCCCGCAATCTGGGCATGTGGCCTGACTGGAAATCTAAACGTGACTTCCTTTTCATAGGTCACGACGCTCAACCACTGAGCCACATCAGCCTGGCAAGAGTATGACCTTAATACTCATACACCTGAATCACTGATCTCCCAAACAACCCTAAATCATGCAGCCCCATGGTTCAAAATCTTTTCTCTTGGGCTCTGAGGGCTGGATAGTGGGCAGTAGGAGTCTCTGGTGTGGCTTAACAGTCTGAGTACTAGAAGATGACTTCAGAAACCTCTCAGGATTACAAGGAATTCAAAAATACAACTAAAAGACAGAATGAAGAAAATCACAGGCCTGCGAGGCCATGGTGAGATCATGATGCAAAGAAGAATCTGACCCAGCTAAAGGGTGTCCCAAAATTCACGCAAGAAGTAATTTTGATATAAAATACAGGTTTATAATTAAAAATTATAAATTTTTTATTGATTCATAAAGTATACAGTATAGGGTTATGTATGGAATAGCATCTCAGGTAAATGGCCTCCACGGCTTTCCTGGCACATACACACTCTTTTTTTGAAATTTTCCATGACCGTTTTGGATAAATGTGGCTGAATTTGATGAGGCTTATTTTCATCTTGATGGCTTGGTTAATTGACAAAATTGTCACATTTGGGGTTCAGAAAATCAACAAGTGATTGTTGAGAAACAAATGCATCCACAATGTGTCACTGTTTGGTGCAGATTTTGGGCTGGAAGCATCATCGGACCATTCTTCTTCGAAAATGCGGCTGCTCAGGCAATAACAAAAGAGTGCCAGCAAAGCCGTGGAGGCCATTTACCTGATATGCTATTCCATACATAATCCTATACTGTATACTTTATGAATCAATAAAAAATTGACAATTTTAAATTACAAACCTGTGTTTTCTGTCAAAATTACTTCCTGCGTGAATTTTGGGACACCCTTTATATGCATGAAGAGAGATAGTGAGAAATTCCCTCTGTAAACCAGCTAAGGGACAGATTTCAGAGGATATCAAATGCCACATTAAGGGATTTATATAGTAGGTGGTAAGCCAGTTGTTCTAAATATTTACTTTGCAAAGGAAACACAGGAAGAGCTTGAAACCTATTCCCAAAGTTATTTTTCTTGCACCCTAGACAATTTTAGGCTAGGCTTGCAGATGTCACACTTTGAGAACTCTGTCTGTAGTGTGTAGTGTAGCCAGGAGAGGCTGGTGTGATGGATACTGGCCAATGAGGACTGGGAAGCTGGGAGAACAAGAAGATTATTTCAGTGGCCGTGAAGGAGATTATAAGTTCCAAATATTTCACATTTTAATACACAGATAGTGTTCTTTCATTCAACTGAATGGAAGGAAAGTTGTTTGTTATTTTAAGCTAAGATTGAAACTGTGCTCAGTCTCAAATAATCTCAGAAAGCACTTTAATTCTCTGTAAGTATCTTGGCTGCTTACCGGATTGTTTTTCCTTTAGCTTAAATCTAATAAGATAATAAAGCCACTAAGAAAGGATTAGTGATCTCTGACCTGTTCCTCTAAGATGCTTTTACCACTAGTATTATGAATCAACTGAGCTGACTTAAGTAAAATAAACGACATCCTCTGCTTTGTTTAATCTGGCAGTCAGAAGGACCAAGGTCTTTCTTAGAGTTCCTGCCAAAGGTTCCATTGAGTTCATCGCAAATCCTTTCTCCTCCTGAAGGGACACGGCCTCTTTTTCTAGTTCTCTGCCCTGTTCCCAAGAACAACTCTGAAACAAATGAGGTGGCCAACTCAAGAGTAGAGAGATATACTTGCCCACAAAGACAGGGGAGCCTCAGTTTATCAGAGGCTGCCAGTTAATTAGATTTTCTCATTAAGAAAAGCTTTATCCTACACTTCTTTGGTGAAAAATTCGTCCCAGACTTATGATGGTTTGACTTAAGATTTTTGAATTTGCAATGATGTGAAAGTGATATGCATAATAAATTATATAAGATACTCAAAACTTTATTGTAAAAGAGGCTTTGTGTTAGATCTCATTGCCCAACTGTAGGCTAATGTAGGTATTATGACCATGTTTAAGGTAGGCCAAGCTAATCTATGATGTTCAGTAGGTTAGCTGTATTCAATGCATTTTCAACTTATGGTATTTTTAACTTGCAATAAGTTTATCAGGATATAACCCATTGTAAGGCGAGGAGCATCTGTGATTTTTAGTCATATCTATCACTATCCTCTGAGAAAAGCACCCATAGAGTTCCACCTAGAATGGTACACAAAACAAAACAAAGCAAAACAACTATTGACTTGGACTTCTGTTTCATACATTCAATCTAGTGAATAATATTTATTCCCCTTATAGTACAGAGACTCTAGTCTCTGTTCTCTCTCAACTCAATGAATGTTTTTGTTAATAAAATATTAATATTGTAATAAGAATATATATTAGAACATTTATAAAATGTAGATAACAAATTTAAGAAATTAAAAATACCCACACCAGAAAAAATTAATATTTTTATAAAATAACCATGAAGTATTTATTGTTTAAAGATACACATTTTGCATAACATTGGGCTCATATATTCAAGCTGAATACATATATGCATAAACATGCACACACATGTTGACTATAAACAAAAGGTTGGCTAGGTATTCTTCAGCAAAAATGATTTATTTGTAAAAAAGAAAGGATTGCAATCCAGTATGTATAGCCATGATTGGCCACCTGAAAGAAGAGGAGTGAGTGATAGAAGGGAAAGCTGGTGTATAGAGGGGAAGAGGAAGTTAGAAGGAGAGCTTTTACATAGAGTTCTAACCATAGATTTATTCCTGTAAGACTTTTGGAATTGACATAGGCTGTGAGAGCTACTCCGGCAGTCCCTCCTGATTCCTGTCTTGGTTAAGGTCTCTCATAAATTTTGACACATAAATTCATATAGGTATAGTTTATGATACAAAGGTTATGTGCATATATAAATTTTGCTTAGTATGGCAAGTTTTAGCCACAGGGGTTTTACATGGTATTATTGATTAGAAGTAATAGCTCACCTCCAGCCTTATATCAAAATGCGTTTCATTAAAGATATTGTATCCATTAATTCATTTACTTATTCATTCAACAATTATTGATTCACTGCTCTATCTAAAACACCGTGGTCAGCATCATTGGAAATATCCATATGCAAAGTGCCTACTTCCAAGCCTCGAATAGTTAGCTAACAAAGTCATTTCTAAGCTTATGAAAGAGCCAGTTCTGCCTTTTACTCAAAGCCTCCAGTAATGCCATGCAGTCTATATAACTCATTTGCTTATAAAGGCTTATGATCCTTCAGCATAGGCTAGAAATGATCATGTAACAAGGAAAGAAATGCCCGGATCGTCAACTTCTGTGGTGTGGCCCTATGCTTCTTGTGTTCTTTCAAGAATATTTTGCAACCATGAAAATAGGAATGTCTCAAGAGTGGTTTCTTCTTCAACATGCCTTTATCTGAGTACTTGGTTACAAGATGACTGGATACATAAGACAAAAATTCAGAAGCTAGAGAAGTCCTTGGGCTGCTCCACAGAAATCCTTACGCTTTGGGAAAGGAGACATATCCTCATCTGGTCATCACTGGGACTATGGAGTACGGGGTTGTAATAAAATAGTTATTACATTTTTACTTTTACTTTTAAGGCCAGAGAGAATATCAAACAAAACAGTGACTTTTGTGCTTCCCAAATAGTTCCATCATGACTTACTTATTACTGTCCTGGTTGAAATAAACTCTTGCAGGGTATTAGGTTGTTTTGTATCAGTTCAGTAAAATCATTTTTTTAAAAAAAATATTTTTATTGATTTCAGTGAGGAAGGGAGAGGGAGAGAGAGAAATAGAAACATCAATGATGAGAGAGAATCATTGATGGGCTGCCTCCTGCATGCCCCCCACCAGGAATCTAGCCTGCAACCCTGGCACATGCCCTTGACTAGAATTGAACCCAAAACCCTTCAGTCTGCAGGTTGAAGCACTATCCACTGAGCAAAACCAACTAGGACAGTAAAATAATTTTTAAAATAAATATACCTGGTTTCAGTTTGAACTCATTTCTGAAATTTTTGTTTTATTTGAAAAGGTTGGCTCAATTTTTGTTATTTAGGTTATTTGGGGATTTGACAAAATATTTTGTTTCAATCTTATTTCTGGTTCTTTGTTTCTTAGATAGATGTAACCTGAAAGTCATTTTACTCTGATTTTTCTTCAAAGGCAATGCCATGCTGAAGTGTGAGGAATTTTCTATTCAATTGTGTAGTAAGCTTGTTGGATAAAATTCACTATTCATTCATTCATTCATTCATTCACTCATTATTTTTTTTCTATTCAGTAAATGCTTACTATATGTCTACAATGCATCAGATTCTGTATTAAATGCTGGATGCTGGTTAATTGAATAAGACATAATGACTCAAGAGGACATAAGACAAGACACTTTGCATAAGTACGTGAATGATGCGAAGACAGCATAAAACACGGATGTTTTGTGAAACTATGGTACTCTGGAACTGGTTTTTGAAGAGAACAGCATGCAAGAGTCATTGAGAATTAACTCCCATGACCCATTTTGGATCAAACCTGGAACCTGGGTATGTGTGCCCTGAATAGGAACTGAACCATGACCTCCTGGTTCATGGGTTGATACTCAACTACTGAGCCACACCAGTTGGGATCATTTTACTTTTAAAGAACTTCTCATTGTCATAATTATGATGTGAAGATTTTCCCCCCTATATGTGTGATGGCACCTATCAACTGATTTTTATGAGGGTTTATGTAGAAATGACATTGATAGGTAAAAGAAATGCCAGAGTTGAAGACTTTCATTTATATTGCTAAATTGCCACTAAAAATGTTAAATAATTTATACTGGCATCAGCAATGACTAAGAACATGAATTTTCTTAAATAGCATTTTATTATTATCATTAAGAAAATGCCTGTCAATTCAATAAAATAGGCATATTATTTTTAAATGCGCATTTTTCTAATGATAGAGAAGTTTGAGTATTTGGATACATTCATATTATTAGACAGCAGTTATTCATTGCACAATTGTATGTTGAAATGATATTATTAATTTTCAATCTCTCTCCCTTCCTCTCTGTAGAAAATCAATAAAATATATATATTAAAAAAAAAGAATATATATTGCATAGATTTGCCCTATTTGTATTCTAATGCTGATGGATTAGCCACAAGTCACAAAACACAACTAAATTCTTGCAATGATATTGGGCATTCTTGAATTTTTCCTTGAGATTGACTTTAATGTGAAAGTCTTTATAGCATTATTCATAATTTTATTAGTTTCCAAGATCTGAAATAGATTATCTTGTTTCTTACAAGGAAATAACATTTTATTCTCATTTCACTAACTTTATTTAGGCATGGAGGATGCATTTTATTAAATGTTTTATACAGTCAACTAGATAACTTTTTTAGATCTAGCTTTTTATTACTGAAGAAATTAATGACATGAATCAATTTCCTAATATTGAAACACATTGCATATCTGAATAATTTTATGTAATATTATTATTTTCTTATTCTTTAAAAAAATAAAGGATACATACTTGCATCTATAATCATAAATGAATATTGCTCAAAAAGTTTCTTTTATTAATATTTCTGTCATGTGACTTTAGGGTTGATTGATTAGACCAATCTTATGATTTGGAAATTTGCAGACTTTCTCTTTTCTTTGAATTAAGTTAATTTGTGGGTTAGTTAAATCTACTCCTTTTATAGATAGAATGGTCAGTCATAATTATTACCATCAATTCAAGCCACTATCATCTTTGTTAGTACTATTTTCATAGCCTCCTTACCAGTGTCCTTGTAGTCACCCTGTGAGCCTACATTCTATTTTCTACATAACCGCCAGTGCAAAACACAAATCAAATTATATCAACCTTTTGTTTAAAATACTCCCGAGGCATCTCATGTCACTCAGAGTAACAGCCAAACATGTTTATCATGCATTCATAATGTACAACTTGTAATATGGGAAACAGTAGTAGTCACTAATCCATTTACTGAATGCATAAATGAAGCTAGAATGAAGCCTGGTTAGGAGGGGGTATATTCAACCCTCTGCAGCATTACCCTTTATTCATCAATCCCAGAGAGAACTTGCATAGAACTCACTCCCTCTAGAATCTCAGTACTGTATATCTATTCAATGTTATATAAATGTTATAGGGGCTGTAGTAGGGTATTATTGTAGGAAACATAATAGACTATGGTATATGATAAAATATTATTATAAACTAATATGAGTATAAAAACACATATGCATGTATGTATCTAAGCATATATGTGTGTATATAAGTAATTTTATGAAAGCAACACATGCATATGATTTTTTAAAATAACTGAATTATATGAAATATTAATGAAGTAAATATTCGTTCTGCAGAAATGTAGTTAAAAATCCTTTGGCTGATAAAAATCTAACCCAAACAATGCCATACCTAAAATTCCAAAGAATGTTCTTCTTCCATTGTATTTGATTCTCTCAGCAGCTGCATTACTTTGGCTCAGTTATGCCTCTGCAATTAATTTGCTTCATATGACTGCAAATCACATCCACATTAAGTCCAACTTAGACAATGAAAATATCTTGCTTTCTGAATGTGTAGGAAGCAACAAATGATGCAAGTATAATTTCAGGTATCTCTTTACTCTTTAAACCAAAAGAGAATGTTAAAATCTACTCAGCAACTCTATTTAGTATTGTTCCCTTCAGATTATAAAATGGAAGATTAGAACCATAGACATGGGGGGGGGGAAATGTTGGTTTTCATAGCAGGATTTAATTGGTAAATTGCTTGTGAATACTTCTGTACATAATCTTTGCTTTTGGATTTGCCTTGGAGAAAATGTTTGTGAATTTCCATTTATATTCTTAATACTGGATTAGTAACACTACAAAATAAGGTCTCCCAACCCATTCAACTGAAAATTATATACAGTGTATAGAATGGCAGTTTCTGATTTTAATTTCTTTTAGACCTGATTAACAAAATGCAGCATGTCTATTATATGGACAACTGAGGGCATATACATGATTGAGTTAGGTAGTTCAGTCCTAAAGCTTGTAAAGATGAAGATAGCTCTTCTGAAACAGATTATCATGGTCCCAGCAACTGAGTAGACTTGGCTTATGTCATGCTGAAAAGTGTTTTGTTTCTTTTTATAAAGAGAGAAACAATTACATTGATTTGTATTTCATGCAATTTTATTCATATTTATTTCATTTTCTGTAAACAATAAGGGAAAAATTGGAGATAATAGGTATCTTCCTATTAGAATGGAAGGAGAAAGGAGAAACTGGAAGTGAAGAAAAGACAGGCTTTTCCCCAGGAAATTCAGTTCTCATCCTATATAATAAAAGGCTAATATGCAAATTGTCCCCTTGGGAGTTCGACTGACTGGGAGTTCAGCCACTTGCTATGACGTGCGCTGACCACCAGGGGCAGCGTGGAACGAAGAAAGGCCCTAGCCAGCAGCCAGGGGAAGGAAGGCCCCAATTGGCCCTGATTGCTGGCTAGGCCTAGGGACCCTACCTGTGCATGAATTCTGTGCACCAGCCTCTAGTTATTTATTAAAGATTTATCAAGGACCTACTCTGGCCAAACTGTGCTACAGTTAAGTGAGGCAAATATACATACAATCAGCCCAGCAAGTGTTTCTCTGTGGTTGAACTTTGAACTGTGAATGAGGAGGTCACAGTTCAATTCCAGGTAAGGGAAAATGCCCAGGTTATGGACTTGATCCCCAGTGTGGGGGGTCAGGAGGCAGCCAAAAATCATTCTTTCTCATCATTGATATTTCTCTCTCTCTCCCTCTCCCTTCCTCTCTGAAATCAACAAAAATATATTTAAAAAAATATAAATACAATTCATTATAGAGTAATAAATTGCTTTAAATGATATAGAAAGCTCCATCCTGTAGAATTCTGCTTATATCTTAATATCCAAAACGTGATCATATGAACATCATTAGCTGTATGTAGTCTTGGGTACAAGTGATTTTTGTTGTTGTAACTGTTTGGTTCTTTTTTTCCCCACTTTGTATTGAAGAAAAAAAGCCACGTACCAAAAGATGCATTGGCTACCAAAGTTTGAAAGTGAAAACTCTTCACTTAGCACGATGTTCTCCAGGTCTATCCATGCTCTCACAAAGGGTAAGATTTCCTTCTTTTGAAAGTGAACTCTTGAATCAGACTATACTGACTTCAAATCCTGACTTGGCCACTTACCAGCTACATGTTCATGAAAAGTTTACTCAACCTCCCTAGCTTTCAGTTTCCTCACTGAAAAAGAAAACAATAATAGACGCTCTCTCAAAGGTTGCAGAAATTAAATGAGATGATATAGAAGAACCACTTCAAATAGTCCCTGGCATATAAACTTTAGGTATGATGTTATATGCAGGATGCATTTCACTGAGCACTAACTGTGGCAAGAACTAAGTTAAGAGTCAGTGATATAATATCTAAAGAATGCTTTGGGAGAGAGAGAGAGGGAGACAGAGATGGGGTGGATGGAGAATTACAGTGTATTTGTATTTCACAGAGTAATATACTATGTCATATATACAAAGTAATATACAATACTGGAATTTAGCTAATATGATTGTTCTTATTTCAACATTACTTTCTTTTTTCAGAAACAGAAGTCTTTTTAAAAGACTTGGAAGCTTGAAATACCTTGACTTGGTACTATTTGCCTCTGAAACTGAGGAACATTTTCATGTTAACAATGTATTTTTAAGGTCAGTAATAAAAGTTGGATTAGTGAACACTAGATGGCAGCATTTATGAAAAATTAAATTGGAATAAGCTGCTGTGCCACATTAAAATGCACTGACCTCTTCTACACAACAATGGCTATTTTTTTTCATTTGGTTGTTCATTTGTTTTTGCTATTGTAAATATAAAGTTTTAAAAGTTCCAGGAAAAAGAAATAGACAGGAAGCAACTTAAAGGTATTTGACTGGTTTTCCAAATAGGATTAGTTGAATGCTTTACTTCTGAATGCTCAGGTGTGTGTTTGAGCTATTGAACTGTTCCTAGGAGAATGATTAAAGATTGACACATAGTACAAAGGGAACAATGTATAGGTAGGCATTTGCTGAGAGGAAATACTTTTGGAGAAAAACTAATTCTACATTCAATGTTTGGCATTTAGGTTCTAATGGTTCAAGAAATGGTTGTACTGTTTTTTATTACATACTAGAGGCCCAGTGCACGAAATTTGTGCATGGGTGCAGTCCTTGGGCCTGGCCAGTGATCAAAACATGAGCGTCTGGTGTGAAAGGGCAGGTCCCAGCTAATCTCTGGGCCCTGGGCAGCACCTGGGCCCCCGAGCACCTGGGTCCCCAGGCCCTTGTATGCCCCCCCTCCACCTAAGTCACAGCACCTGAGTTCCCACATGGAAACGTGGTGAGCGAGGCCAGACGCCGCGGGTTTGGGCACAGTATAGGCCTCTGAGCTGCCCAGCTATGCCACACAGAAGCCCGGCAGGCAGCACACTTTCTCCTGGCCGGCCTCACAGACCGGCTCTTGTGCAAACTTATGGGGAGCTCGACTGGCCCCTGAAGTCCTAGTGGCTGTGGCCCGGCTCACCCTGAAGACGCCAAGTAAGTGTGGGGTGGGCTCCTCGTGGACGTCCAGCACCTGAGCACAGGGGCGTCCCTGGCGCATAAGCCCTGGTGTCCCAGGGGAGGGTAGCATGGGGAGTGAAAGCGAGTTCCGCAGATACCCCGCATTCTCACCGCACCTCCCTCCCCATCACCCCCACCCCCAGGTAGCCGGCAAGAGGTCACAGCATGTTGCTAATGCCCGCCATGTTCTGCGCCGCCCCCTGGTGGTCAGCGCACATCATAGCGAGTGGTCGAACTCTGGTCAAACACCCTGTCAAGGGGACAATTTGCATATTAGGCTTTTATTATATAGAATAATAATGAGTGCAATTAATTGAGTGTTTAGGGAAGTTTCATGAACAGGATTAAAACTTTGCAGGTGATTACCTCATTATAGCTTTCTACAGCCTAATATGGTAAACGCATTTTTGGTTCAGTTTTGTAGAGGAAGAGATGGAGTTTTAGAAGGCTTAAGAACTTCTAAAAGGTGATACTTATAAATGGGGGAGTTAAGTTTCACAATTTCAAATCCACATCATTCTGAGTCTCAACTGAGATTTTTAGTCATTTGGTTGTACAGGTATTTACTAGTAAACCATAGGTTTGAACTACTTGACTCCTGTGAAATCCATAATGTTGAGATACAATGTCATGACAGCATCCAGAAGAATTGAATGTGACTTAGAGAAAATTTTTGACCTGCAGATTGGAACCAAATTATTAACAAAATATTTGAACATACTTTGGTCTTAATATCCAGATAAAGTATTTGACTCTTTTGACTTTGTTAAATGAGGAAGGTCAATTAAATTCATCATTTTATTTTTAGTTTTTGAGTGATTGACTAAAGTTATTTATGCAAGTGGAACTCTAACATACTACAGAGGAAACAGTATTTTTCATTATCCTTAAGACTCAAAATGTGATAACATTAAAGGAAAAATAATTTATTTTTCAAAATATAGATATAAGTTGTGTGATTTAGACTCTAC
Source organism: Myotis lucifugus (assembly GCF_000147115.1). Taxonomy (NCBI): domain Eukaryota; kingdom Metazoa; phylum Chordata; class Mammalia; order Chiroptera; family Vespertilionidae; genus Myotis; species Myotis lucifugus. Next base: position 1,053,931 of record NW_005871195.1, read on the forward strand.
GTAAGTTATAGAAAAATGTAATCATATTTCCATGATTAAGTGTCATGTTTTGAACTCTTATCTTTAAAAAAATGCATATTTTGAGCTTTAACTGTAGAAGGCTATACTCATTTTAACAATGAGACTACTTTACAACTCAAATGTATACCTTTATGTTATGTTATAAGTTAGGGAAACTAATATTAAACTCAAATCCTTATATAATTATGAGAAAACAATTGCTAATTTTCAACATTTCTTTTTTTATAGTAGAGATAGAGTGAAGCAGAAAAAGCAATTCCATTCAGTTATTTAATTAGAAATTTTCCATATTCCAGCTGATCTATCATTTATATATATCAAGGCTTTGCCCTCTACATTAAGTTGATAAAAACAGGTTTTTCACATAAAATTATAGCATAAATCTGTTAGTCAGACCTATTTAAAATATATCTTATCATGAATTGTCACATAGTCAATACAGAAAACTTTGGAAAATAAAGTGTTTTCAAAATACACATACTACTCCCAACCCAGAGAAAGCATTATTCATATTTAGTATAGTTTTCTGCAGTGTTTTCTTGATGCTTTAACTGTGAATGTGAAAAACACAGATGCACAGGCACATAAACACAAACACACATATATCATATGTACACCCATATGTCTCAAAATTGGAATGGCATTGAATATAAAACTTCAGTTTCTGTTGTGTTTTTTAAAATACGTTTTTATTGACTTTAGAGAGAGAAAGGGAGGAGAGAGGGGGAGAAACATCAATTATAAGAGAGAATCATTGATTGGCTGCCTCCTTCATGCCCCCTATTGGGGATCAAGCCCGAAATCCACACATGTGCCCTGACCGGGAATCTAACCATGATCTCCTGGTTCACACATAGATGCTCAACCCTCAGCCACACCAGCCGGGCTGCTGTCTTTTTTTTTTAAACTTAACATTATTTTGTATTCATGTCCTATTCACTATAAAAATTCTTTGAGAAGCTACATAATGTGCTATTATATTCATTTGGCAACATTTCTTTAAACATTCTCATATTGATGTGCACTCAGGTTGTTTTTATTATATGTTGTAATAAACCAATTTTATTATATTTTGTAATAATAACTAATTACAGGAACAATCTTATGCATACACTTTAAGTGTTTTACTGATTTGTTTTGTTCAGATAGATTTGTAGAGATAAAAATACTGGATAAAGAGTATGAACATTTTTTAATATTCTATATAGATGTGCTAAGTTGCTTTCCAGGAAATGTGCACCTATTTTTATTTCCACAGATAGCTTATTACACTGCCTGTCATAGCACATACTCAGTGATTTTTAGCATTTTTATTTTTTAAAATCTTAATTTGGTGAGTAAAAATTAAGTATTCCATTGTTTAATTCCCATGTCTGATTTTTATTAAGGATGAATAGTTGTTCACGTCCGTATTTTTTATTTGTGTTTCTTTTGTGCATTGCCTCTTCATGTTCCTTTTAGGCAACTTTATTGAAATGAGCATAAAAGCAGCATCAAAACAACATAGTTGCCACACAACTACCAATCACCTTGAAGCCAGCTTAGCTCTTTTAGTCTGGAATATGAATAATGTACAAAAGAATGCTGGAAAAAAACAACACACCTCTAGGGTAGAAAACTATGCAAATCATATCATTGTTTTTCATGAAAATAAGGCATACTTTGAAGTATTTTTGCTACTTCCCTTTTATTCCCTTGGCTAAACTTTGTTTTCATAATGTTTATTCAGTTAACCTCAGTATTTTTAGTACTAGTGTAGTCTTGATACTTTCTCCAAAACCTCCTCCCTTTTTAATGCGTGTATTTTAAAATTTCTCAAGTTGGTTTATCTCTGTCAAAAATACTGTATAGTGCAATTCACTGTCTACAAAGCCATTTTTTATGGTATGATTATTACTTTAGGAAAGTTTCATGTGGATATACATATATGCAATCTTTGAACAGTGTTTTCCTTGTATATAATAAGTGCCCTGGCCTGGCCTGGCCTGGCCTGATGGTGGACTTTTGAGGCTTTCCAACATTGGCTACTGTGCATTGATATACAACAAAGACATAGACACAAGATACAAGTATGAAATGAAACTTTCACTTGGATACAAGTAGTAAGATGAGACTTATTCTATCCTTATATTTTATATATATATTAGAGGCCAGGTGCACAAAATTTGTGCACTGGGGGGGGGGGGGTGTCCCTCAGTCCAGCCTGCACCCTCTCCAAATTCAGGGACCCCTCAGGGGATGTCTGACTGCCGGTTTTAGGCCTGATCCCACAGAGATCAGGCCTAAACCGGCAGTCGGACATCCCTCTCACAATCTGGGACTGCTGGCTCCCAACTGCTCTCCTGCCTGTCTGCCTGATTGTCCCTAACCACTTCTGCCTGCCAGCCTGATCACCCCCTCACCACTCCCCTACCAGCCTGATCAACGCCTAACTGCTCCCCTGCCGACCCAATCGCCCCCAATTGCCCTTCCCTGCTGGCCTGGTTGCCCCTAACTGCCCTTCCCTGCTGGCCATCTTGTGACCACATGGGGGCGGCCATCTTGTGTGAGGGTGTGATGGTCAATTTGCATATTACCTCTTTATTATATAGGATAGATGTAAATATGTATCTCTCTCTATATATGTATATGTATACCTATATACTAGTATACATACAGGTGTGGGCAAAACTAGGTTTACAGTTATTTGAATGAAAAAAGACAGGAAGGTTATGATTATTACAGTAGCTTTATTAACTCTGTTTCACATATTCACAAGTATAAACCTACTTCTGCCCATCCCTGTATATATGTCAAAATTTTATATTGGTAATGGAATCTTCTTTTAGTTAAAAATGTGTAGAAAATGCTAGAAAAAGGGAAGATGTCTTTTAGTGTGATCAGTGGGTAATTGATAATGATTAAAAAAAAACCCAAAAACCTGTATGACTGAGAGCTTCTATTCCTTCTACAAATGTTACTGAAATCTGAAGTACTTAAACATTTCCACAGCCATTATCCTGTATCACCTTGGGAAATAATAAAATATCTTAACTGGTTCAGGAATGTGTGATGTAAAAGGCAAAACTCTATAGAGGTTGATTTGAATTGAAATGTTGATGAGATACTTTAAGATTAAAGACTATTTCCTCTAGGATAAAGAAAAGGAGATGTATTCTAGAAGGGAAGCTAATAGATTTTGCTTTCTCAAAGATTAGACAATTAAATTTCTGTGTTGCACACAAATAGATGACAATTAAATCTATGAGAGTAGGTGACAACTCTATGGAAAACATTAAAGCTATTAGCTCTGACTTGAAGCCAAACAGATCAATCCCTGCCTAAGTGAGACTTAGTTTAGCTTCTTTCTCTATCTTGCAAGTTATTTAACAATGTTTTTAGCACCTGTGTTTTTCTGAAGTACAGTTACCATGAATACTATTTTGTTTATGATGCTATCTCATTGTCCCTCATTTAACATTTTCCCTTGCATAACCCACATTCCCTTAAATCACTCAAATCACTTACATAACATGCATTTTGTATGTTTAATAGTTAGGTAAGCAAATTAATTTGTTTGGAATGGTGTTATCTGCTTCACAAATGCACATATTTTTGCCAGTGTGTGATTTTATTATTATTATCACTATTGATTTGAAACAACTTCTGACAAAAGAGGAAGAAGTAAGCTCCAAAGCAGGACTGCATTTGAACATCAAGATGACAAAAATCATGCCTACAGAAGAAATACACAACTTTACATAGACAATAAAGACAAACTCCTCCCTCCTAAATTTTACTTAAAACAAGAATCTCTCTGCTGAGATTGGCTTTAGAAACAACTGTTGAAATATTGCCATAAGTTAAACCACAGTTCATATCCTGCCTCCCTCCACTCACCATTCCTAGCCAAACACTATCCTTACATCTGTGTATTCAGAACATTTATTATTATTTTTTGATGTGGGGGATATTCTCTCTTTCCTTCATGCATTATGTCCATAAATGTAAAGAAAAAACATAAAAAATGAGAGAAAAATAAAATCAATGACTTCAAGAGCAACAAGAAGAAATTACTATAGGACATAGAATGAGTGAAATATTCTTATGAAACTCATTAGAAAAAGCTTAATAAATGAAGTGATATTTTAAAAATGTAACAATAAATAATTAATAATTTGAGAACTTCTCACTCTCAAGAAGGTGGCTAATTCACCTCTAATAAACAACTATCAGAGACTTTCCCCTAAGAAGTGTACAAGATACGTTGATTGAAAAAAATGTTAAAAATTGATCAGGATTCTACTCTTTTCTTTGTGGAGTCTTCAATAAGAGGCCATATGATTCCAGAGCTCTAGGAATTGAACAAATTATTAAGTCTAATTTTCTAGGTTTATATTTAGGCTAACAGTCCAGAGAGGTTGTGACTTATCAAATTAGAGACAGATAGGTCATTTTATATAATGACAAGTGTTCTGAAGGAAATACAATATGATAAAGAATTACTCAGTGAGGCTGAGAACAATAGATTGGGTGGCTGCTGAAAACAATTTGAATTGAGAGAAGATTCACATGGAAGAGCTCACTATCCCTTGTTCCCTTGCCAAAACATTTTACGCAGAGTATATATAGCATATACAAAGGTCCCGAGGTTAAGAAGAACTTGACCTAATTAAGGAACAAAGAGGAAGTCAAGGAGAGTGGATTGTTACAAGTGAGAGTAAAAGTAGACAGAGGTGAGGCAGAGGCGTGGTCTAGGAACACCTTGTAGAAGGTGGTGGTCTGGCATTTGGATCTTATTTTAAATTGAGTGAAAAGCCATTGGAGGTGTATATATCTATATCTATATATCTATATATCTATATATCTATATATCTATATATCTATATATCTATATACATATCCTATCTAATAAAAGAGTAATATGCAAATTAGCCATCACTCCACAACAAAGATGGCGGCTGGGCCAAGATGCTTGATTGTCACCATGGCGACGATGCAGGCGTTCTGCCCCAACCCGCTGGTGGAGGGCCTCTGGATCTGCTTGGTTGGCACTGTCGCCAGGATGGAGGAGCAGAGACACAGCCCACAGGGGGGCCTGACAGCCAGCGGCCCTAAGCCCTGCCTCTGCGCTGGGGTCAGAGGAGCAGAGACACAGCCCACAGGGGGGCTGGCACCCAGCAGCCTCAAGCCCCGAGGCTGCAGAGGCACTGGGGCCACTGGGGCTGCAGCAGAGACACAAACTGGCAGGAAACCTGTGGAAAGGGAGAGAAACTATACTAACTTTATCTCCCTTTCCACAAGATGAGAAAACTGACCCTGATTTATTTAGTAATATGGCCCACACCTTTCTACAAGCACAGGGTATGTTATGACCACTCCCAGGAAGGTCTGGTCAGAATACTGACTCCAGGGAATAATGCTAATGTGGCAAATCATCTAAGAGAGGAAACAAGCTTTTGTTGGGTTTATTCTTAAGGTCAGAGAACAGGCCACCCCAACGTATGCCATGTTGTTATATTGATGATCTTGACCTGCAGATGCTTGAAAAACAGTAAATGCAAGGAGAGGTTTTCACTGAAGTCTCCTGCTCTGCCTAAAATCGGACCCCCCAAAAAGGTTCCCTTGATGGGAAAAGTGTCATCAGCCAGTGAAGACTGACTCCTGTCACAGGACATGAGACTAGAAGTTGACATCATACCCAAACTTTGTTACAAACTACCTCCCACACCCCCATTCATCTTTCCTAAAAATCATGTACTCTCCTCTAAGAGGCCTACGTATTCTGTCCCCTTTCCCTAGGAAGAAGGTATTTAAATCTGGATTCTAAGCCACCTTGGGGAGTTATTCATTTTTCCCTGGGATCTCCCACATATACACGAGGTACACATGTTAATGAACTTTTGTTTTTCTCTTGGTAATCTGTCTTTCATTACAAGGGCCTCCACTAAGAACTCAGAAGGGTAGAGGAAAACTATTTTTCCTCCTCCATAATTCTATCTTGGGAAATCAAGTCCCAGGCTGAACAGTAAGGTTGGCTTAAGTGCCAAGCAGTCCCAGATGAGGGGAGGGAAGCTTCTAGGGGGAAATCAATGATATTGGAATCAAAGTAGGACAGAGGGCACACAGATGGTTGCTGGTGGGAGTTTAAAGTGGTTCAACATTTTTGGAGGATGATTTGGCAAAATCGATAGAAATGTTCAAGGTACATCCAAGAGTCTTCTTCTAGGAATCTCATGTGCTGAGATAAAGCATGAGTGCATAAGCCCTGGTCAGAACCCAGGATGCTACTGCGGGCTCCCCTTCCATGATAGTAAAACCTGCTAACAACCTGCATTTTTAGGCAAGGTGGCATCTATACTAATAAAAAGGTAATATGCTAATTAGACTGAACATCTTCCAGACGACCTTCCGGACGTCCTTCCGGACAAAGCCATGGTGGCAGGGCTGAGGCAGAGGTGGTTAGAAGCGATCAGGCGGCAGGGGAGAGCAGTTAGCAGGATCAGGATGGCAGGCAGGTGAGTGATTAGGAGCCAGCAGCCCCGAAGGGTCCTGGATTGGAGAGGGTGCAGGCCAGGCTGAGGGACCCCCCTGCTTCCGTGCACAAATTTCATACACTGGGTCTCTAGTATATCTATATATCTATATATCTATATCTATCTATCTATCTATATATCTATATATATATATATATATACACATATATATATATTAATCAATGTTTTTGTACAATTATAAATATTTATTAGGAATCACTATATACCAGAAACTGTTTGCAACCATTGAGATCAAACACGACTTTGACAGGGACCCTGTTTTCTAAAACCTCACACTCTATTGTGGAAACATATAAAAACTATATATTTATAACAGAATGCAATCAGTGCTATCATAGTGGTAGACTAGACTGTTAACCCTATAAGTACAGGAATATAATCTGACTTGTTCTATTCTGTGTCCTTCAGTCATAACACAGTGTGGCACATAGTAGGTACACAATAAATGTCTATGGCAGGAACTGAGGGGAGAGGAAACACAATAGCTAGGTAGATCCATCGATAGGTGTGGATTCTCTCCTATAAGAATATTATACTGCCAGTTCCATTTTCCTATTTGCTTTCTACCAGGGCTCATTCTGTGAAATGACAAGAGGTTTGTCTGATTTTCACTTCTCATGCCTAAATCATTTTCACAGTCACTGAAGTGCTGCCATTATAGACATGGTTTTTCATGGTAAGTGTGGAAAAAGCTATCATGGTGTCCCAGGTGGGAGACTGCACCAACCATTCTCTAAAGCTTGAATAAGTCACATGGAACCCACAAACACTGGGAATTTGCTTTGTGGAAATGCCAGTGAGCCTTAGAAGAGCTTCATCCTGGAGAGTATGGGTGAGGGTGATTAAGCAAAGGGACATGGTAAGAGAGTGGGGATGCAGTGATAGTGATAGAGAATAGAGTCATTGAGGAGGGGAAGAAGGCAGGGCAGAAGGCTGAGGATTGCAGGAGGAAACATAGAACCCAAGATTGTATAGAATAAGTAATCAGAAGGCAAGAACTATTTATGTACTGACTCCCTCAAGAAAGCAAATACTGGGAAGGCAGATCCTTTGCAGCAAGTCACTGTGATTTCATTAGGAGCTCAGAGGCAGCCACAGGGTGGAATTATTTACCATTATTTTCTTCTCCTCTATTAACAATTTCGGAATGGCAGCAGCAAGCCTATTCTGGGAGAGGCCAGAAAGAAGAGTGTTTATAAAGTCTCGGAACTAGGAGAGCATTTAAAGATCATCTCTTTTAAAACTTTCAATCCGGAGACAAGGCAACTGAGGTTTAGCAATGTCAAGTGACTTGCCAAGGTCACTTTACTGTTTCACAGCCAAGTCAAGAAGAAAATCCAGGTCGCTTGATTCTCAGTCAAAAACGTTTCTGAACAACATTGGAGTCCTAGCTGCTTTTTTAGGCACCGTGTTCAGAAGGTGGTTTGGCCTGAGGCAAAGCATGGGTGTCCATGAGCTCAATTTCTTTAGCCAGTTCATTCATCAATAACTACATTTGTTGTTCAAGTAAAAGGGTAAATAGCACGAATAAGGATAAAGGGTTAACAGTTAGGTGAGAAACCAAAAATCCTTAGAGGTCATTCTAATGAATGACCTGAACTGGCATATTTTGATGGCCAGTTATGGCAACTTTGAGTTGAGCTCACCTCACGCAAATCTTAATCATTTCCTGGCATGGTAGGTATTAAATAGTTACTTAGTGGTTAACTTATGAGTTGTTAGAAGGCAATGAGAAACCACCAAGGCATGTGTGATAGATTTGGCTTCAAACAGACCCCTGTTCCAAGCTGGCTCTGCCCCACGGGGAAGGGGGAGTGGGAGTTAGGAGCATCCTCAGTTCCCTGGGGTGGAAAATGATAATGATCTTGAAGAATTGTTGTTGTATTGATTGGTTATCTTATATAAAAGGATAAAAATCATGATACGCATACATACACATGTGGATGTCAGTCAATAGCATATTTAAAATATTAATTTATAATCATAAAATAGGGCAAAACTAGACCACTGGTTCAGTACCCATGGGGACAATATTGTTTGGGGATTTACAGAGAGAACTTTTAAGTTGTGAAGATTTATATTCCTGGGTCTCTCCCTTGCCAGTTATTTGACCACTGGGCAAGTGATCTAATTGTTTTAAACTTTCATTATTATTAAAAAAAGGTAGGGGTAAGAGAAATAAAAAAATTTAATAAGTACTATAAGTCTTAAGTTAGTTAGTCATGTAAAAACCTAGTACTGTGCCTGGCTCAGTTAGTGACAGCTATTATCATCACTATTATTACTCATAGGGAGTTCCTTGCAGCTTTTCATTCTTGGCACCTTCTGAGATAGTAAGTTGTTATAGGGGGAGAACATGAATTAGACACCAAGTTTCACTTTCTGGCTCTGTCCTTTCACTCACCATCATCACTAATGCTCTCCTCTTAGGAGGGTAGTTCATGGAGAATTCCTCAGGCATCCTCATAGATGGCTCAGAGATGGTGGCCAAGTTGCCAGTGAAGAAACAATTACTGATGGGACTTGTGATGTGTCAACAGCCCTGTGTCACTGTGGAGACAATGAGTGAGTGCTGTCTTACTCTCCTCTTTCCACAATGCCCAACATAAAAGGAAAAAACATCATCACCTGGCAGTGATTAGAGTGCTATCTCAAATCCAAGGTCACATACTGAGGCCCAGAGAGTACATACTTCTCTTTGTTTTCACATTAAAAAAAAGAAAGAAAAAAGAACGCACTGCATTCCACACTAGTTAGGGGCAGAACTGGAATTAAATTTTAGATTCCACTAAGACCCCTTTCCTGGATAAGGCTGTATTTATTTCCATTGGCTTAAACATTTAACACTGTATATAATTAGGTCCCACAAATAATTAAATATTTAATCCCATGCATAGACCTTCTTTTGAAGATACTTCAAGACAGTTGTTCACTCACACATTGAAGCCGGGACCATTTGCTGCAGAATGGAATTACCATTCTCTTCCTACCAAGAAGGCTGTTAAAGCAGAAGAAACCAAGGGCCAATACCAACTTCAACGCAATTCAGAGAAAAAGAAAAAGCCTGGGCTTAGAATTACTAACCAAATGAATCCCGTGAACCAATAGCCCTTTCCCTCAAGAGAGGGATTCAGGTTTGAGTGCCCGAGGCACCTAGGCTACATAGGCAGCCTCATCACTGCCTATTTATGGAATTCTTTGAGCATCAATGTCCTCATCTGTAAAATGGTGGTAATACCCATTTTACAGGATTGTTATAAGGATTAAGTAGAATATAAAATTGTGCAGCATAAAACGTGCTAAATAAATGCAGGTTATGTGCCCTTCTCCTTTCCCTCAGTTCTTGGGGGTTCATGGTTATGCAATGCCTTCCCTCTCCTGGTGTTTTTTGCTTGTTTGTTGTTTTTTTAAGAGCGATTCACAGACAACATTCCTTGTAACTGCATGCTTTGAACTGCTGAGTAATCCCCTCAGTGACAAGAACCATGCCAATCTTGGGCTTACATTATCATGTCTGTGATTATCAATAGTTCTTTCATTTCTGTCAAACTATGGTCATATTTATGATGATCCCTTCAATTCTGGACTCAAGGAGAGTTGCCTTTCCCACTAAGCATGTCAGTTGGAGAAGGCCATGCAAAATGGTAATGTCAAAATAACTACAAGGGTGGAAATACTACTTAACTTTCACTAAAAACACTAAATCCAGAAACCCGCATGGATAATTGTAGGCATTCCACAGTGAAATTTTCAAATATAAAATTCCACCTTATTGTATTGATTGAATTTCCAGAGACTGGCCTTGTAAGGTATATGGAAATAACCAGAACTAGGTAGGGGTAATGTTATGAAGTTGGAATAAGAACAAATTGAATGGATTAGAACCACCTATTTTATGCCTGGAAATAGACCTCAGAATCATCAAGGCCTATTGTGGGCAAATTTCTAACCCAAATACCTATTTCTTAGAAAAAATGGAATACATCTTCCAGGCCCTAACAAGATTTTAAAATCTTGTTAATTTGTTTAACAAGATTTTTTAAAGATCTGCTATTACTTTCATGATAATATTATTCAAAATAATATAAGAATATTCAGTGTCATAATGACAATATCAGGAAAAAAGTCTCAAGATTTTAGTGCCAAAATATACTTTTATATTTATAATTACATTACCCCCCCCCCAGTAAATAATGTAAATGGCAGCATTTATATATGAGTGCAGTGTTTCTAAAAAATAAACAAAACAAAAATGAATTCATGTGGAGGGTGGCCAGTGAAGAGTCTGGATTTTCATTTTCCTTTAAAAAGGCACCAACCATATTACTCAGATATTAAAAACACTGCTCTAAAATATTTGATCTACTGATTGCTAAGGACATGATATTGGAATATTTTCACAAACTTGCAAAAAAACTTAGTAATCTCATTCATAAAGTAGTAATAGTAATAATTTTACAGACTGACATTTAATCAAATGCCATGATTTAAAGCATTTAGCTTGATTTACCCTTTTCCTTCCTCTAAACTCTGCTTATATATCCCTTCCTGATGCCACCAGCCACATGCATTCCATATATGATTAAATAAAGGATAACCTTTGTTACTAATAAAGTAAATGCAAAGTTATTAGTATATAAAATAACTTGAGTCTAGGTTATATCAGGAAAACATCTCTAAAATCCTATATAATAAAAGCCCAATATGCTAAGTGTCCGGTCATCCGGTTGGCTGTTCAACCAAAGAGTAATATGCTAATGATATGCTAAGGCCACTCAACCGCTCACTATGATGTGCACTGACCGCCAGGGGGCAGATAGTCGACCAGTTGACCAATCGCTATTACATGCACTGACCTCCCGGGGGAAGATGCTTAGACCAGTAGGTGAGCTCGCTGCTGGGGTCTGGCCCATTGAGACTGAGCTAGATGGGGCCGGACATATCCTGGAGCCCTCCGTGGACTCTCCCTGGCTGACCAACCTCCCGCATCCCTTCCCGGCCTCGATCATGCACCAGTGGAGTCCCTTTGCCTGTCCTGTGCCCTCTCATATCCGGGACCCCTCAGGGGATATTGGAGAATCAGTTCCAGCCAGACCCCGCAGGCCAGGCCAAGGGACCCCACTGGTGCATGAATTCATGCACAGGGCCTCTAGTAGATAATAAGAATGGGTAAGATATTTAGTGTAATTAGCCTCTTAGGCCAGTTTTCTGGTCTGACTTGGAGACAACAAAATCCTATCTCCTGCTGGCAGATGTAATTTCTAATTCTATCAACTATAAACAAAGAATCTCCCAGGAATGGAGCCTACTATTAAATATGTATAAAACTGGCCAGGTTACTTTAGGCACTATGTCTAATGAGTTCAGGGTAAGTCCTGGATAACCTTTCACCGAACAGTTACTGCTTTTCCCAACTTTACCTTCTTGTTTCCCCAATGATGCCATCTCTTGAAGTGTTGGCACAGACCAGAAATTATGTTGACATCTTCTTTTCATGTTTGCCACTGAATTTCATAGCATAAGTGAAGGCCCATCCTATATTTCATGACCCTCCCAAAAGCCTTCCTTCTGGGAAGAGTGGATCTTGCTCCCATGTCTCCCAAACACTTAATGTAGAGGCAGGGGATAGCTTGATATGAAGAATCCAATTACTGCCAATGAACATTCATTCAACAAGTTGTTATTGAATATGCAGGATCACTTGAGGATTAAATGACTGAACACTTAGAATGCCTGGTACAATGCCTGGAATACATAGCAGATATCCTTAATTATAAGATGGTCAGTGAAGTTTTTGTAAATCTCTGTAGGAATTTAGTATACCATTCAGCCCTTTCTTAGCTCCCCAACATCGGACATGATACGAATCTGCGGATGTTGGAGTGATAAGGAAAATATCTAGTTGAGTTCAAATCCCTAATAGAAACAGATGAGATGGAAAGGTCCTGGATTTAGACAGATGTAATCAATGTTGGGATAAAGTCTTAATCCTGAAAGACAGGGTAGTGAAGATAAAGGACAAGATTGTATCCACAATGTAAATAGGGAGACTCACAAGTTAAAATCATCCTATGGAGAGTGTCCAGACCCTTGGAGAGGACTATGCTGAGGCAGGCAAGATGCTGGCATGGAAGAGTCTGGGAGTGTCAGCTCACATGCAGTAAACAGATAAAGAGGGATGGGTCTTGCCAGTGATAAGCATTTAGAAAAGGATGAACAAGGAGACAGAGGGAAATCCAGGTGCATAATCCAAGGTTACAGCATCCAGGCAGGGTCTGTGCTCTGTAGGCTGAATGTCTGAGAAGCAGAGTCTGGAGCTCAGGGAGTAACTAGTTTAAAGATTTATTGTAAACAGAGAATGTCCAAACTGATTCGTATCATTACATGAGCCCAAATGGCTAATGCTGACTGCTTCTTGTCTTTCATCATCTTTAATACCAGATCCCCAATGTCCTCAGTGTCAAAAGACATTATTATTTGAGTATAAAATCCAAGAGGAAGATTAAATTCTGGAAATTTCAGATAACATGTGAGACCAAAACACTGTGCCTGTGTGAGTACTTTGCCTGACCTGCTGACTTTGCTGACGCTTACAAGCATCTAGGTTCTTCGTGTGAGGTAGTGGATGGCATATGAAAATAATGTATTAACTGATTTTTAAGAATAATCTTGACATTGTTTTGCTGTATCCAAAGATGTGCTAAATCAACAAAAGTGATAGTAATACAATTCATTCAGTTATATTTGCTCCTCAAAATGATTTCAAAATTTCTATGGGGAACTTTTTGAACCAAATATATTAAAAAATTGTTTCAAGTTTCTTTTTAAACAAACAAAAAATTTTTATTGCTTAATTTTATCACTGCACTCTTTGACTAGGAGTCACTCTGATGGATGTTAGCAGTTTCCAAAAGTCAAATCCACCTTGAAATGGTGATGAATTCTACCACTTGGTGACATTCAATATAAGATGTGCAGAGAAAATGTTTTGAATAATTTTCAATGTTGAGTTAGAGAAGATGTGAATCTAAGTCAGCACAAAAATGTTTATCATGCCTGTGGAAACAGCCACTTAATGCATGATTTTATACACTCATCATATATTTTTCATTTCCTTTACCTTACTGACACCTTGAATATTTTACATGTCATAGGCCAATTTTTAAAAAATATATATATTTTTATTGATTTCAGAGAGGAAGGGAGGGAGAGATAGAGATAGAAACATCAATGGTGAGAATCATTGATCGGCTGCCTCCTACACGCCCCACACTGGGGGTCAAGCCCATAACCCTGGCATGTGCACTGATCAGGAATCGAACTGTGACCTCCTGGTTTATAGGTCTTGGCTCAACCAGTGAGCCACACCGGCCAGGCATGTAATAGGACAAATTTGATTCTACGTAGAATAAAGAGACATATAAACAGAGTAAAACATTGTTAATGTAGTTGCCTCGTTAACTCAGAAGTGTCTGCATGTTTATTTGGATAATAATTGCAATTTGATGCTTTTGTTACTTCTTTAGCATTTACATAGCTCCTTCTATGGATATTATTCCACTTGACCCTCAAGAGCATGGTAGAATATAAGGTATATTCTATCTCTGTTTTAAAGATGAAGGTTGAGTTCAGGGCGTTGAAATGATTTACACAGGTTACATAGTAAAGCGGAAGAGTTTGGATTAAATTCATTCCACAAAAGATCTGTTTCCACTTTACTATGTGAGGCTCTAAAAGATTCATCTGTCATAAAAATGAACACTAGCATAAAAGACCTAGTCTAAAATTCAGTAGAGAGGAAATCCAGGGAATTCCAGAGCCCAGGATAATCTGTGTATGAGTACAATTTGTATGTGTGAGGGAGCGTGTGTCCACGTGCTTATTGGATGGGGATGTAGGTAACTTAGATGAAACATACTGAGTGTATTCTTACTTTTGTGATACATAAGCCTTTAAAAATGATCTAGGAAAAAGTGTAAATAACATGGACATTATCCATGCTGTTTCTGAGCCAGATAAGGTTAGGATTTTGAAAATACAGTGTTGGCAAAAGAAGATTTAGAGTTGTTTGTATGAAAAATAATATAATAATTAATTATAATACAAGAATGGACTCTGTGTCATGTACTCACAACGGTAAATCTATTTTTGCCCCACCCTATGTGTTATCAATTAAACTGTCATAATTTCCCATACATCTCTCTGTGTATTGATGCTCCCATCCCTGGCTGTTTTCCCACTGTCTTTGCTTACCTCTCTTTTCCTGACCTATAGCTCATTTTTCATGAAAAGGATTCACTTTTAGGTTTACTTCGTTTTTAAAAAAATATATTTTATTGATTTTTTTTTACAGAGAGGGAGAGGGATAGAGAGTTAGAAACAGCGATGAGAGAGAAACATTGAACGGCTGCCTCCTGCACACCCCCTACTGGGGATGTGCCCGCAACATGCCTTTGACCCGAATCAAACCTGGGACCCTTCAGTCCGCAGGCCGACGCTCTATCCACTGAGCCAAACCATTCAGGCTTTAGGTTTACTTCTTTCAAGAACTTTTCACTTTTCAAAATGCATACACTGAGATTTTCTCATTTCAACTCTAATAGCTTAATATTTCATGGATTAGTACTTCATTATTCTTAAATTATGTCTCATCTATCAGATTTCTTTCATTTAGAAAACACTTATGTAGATTTAGATACAATCCCTGCCACATATTGAATAACAAAATGCTAAAAATCAGAATAAAAACATTGCAGTTTACATCCAAATTACCAATACAAAGATTATCACGAATTATGAAATGTAATTATTGCCTAATTGATTGATTAAAATGGTCTATCCAGTACCTTTATTATATTAATAAATTATTACCGATATCACATCAATAGAAATTGATTCATGACTTATTGTAACTGAGTAATAATAGATGTAGGAGTAGCTATAAACAATCAAAATATCTAAGGGAACTTAAGACAGTTTGTTCACATAAGGTTAAATATGTCTCCTACAATAAAATATTATCACCCAATTAATTTGTTCAATGATGCCTCTTTTTTTGTCCATAGACCAAGCATTTTAGTTCAGTTCCCTTTTAGATTATCAATTACATATGTAGGTAAAAAACTAACATAATATTGTTTGTTTGTGTGTGTGTGTGTGTGTGTGTGTGTGTGTTTGTGTGTCTGTGAGTGTCTGGAAATTAAAAACAAACAAACAACAACAACAAAAAACCACCTGATGAAATGCTAATGAAGGAAGATAGAGAGCAAATGAACTTTCTTTCCAAGTCACATGAATGCATTTTAGGAGACTATCATGGTATTTTATTGTCCAAACCTTTTCATGTGTAAACATCAAGAACTAAGAATAGACTTTTAAAAAAGCCTTGAAATTGTGATTTGCCTTATCTCCTACAAAAAGACTGCCTGGCTTTAGACATTGGAAAATAAAGGGGAACAATTCTAGTCATTTGGTTGCCTGGGTGCTCTGATATATGGCAGAGGAGAGGACATAATATAAAATTCCACTGGGATAGAAAGAGCCAATGTACAATTTCAAATTCCATTTGCATTTAAAGAAGCACACTCTAAAATGATTTTCTCTTCAAACATTGTTAAGCCTGAATTTACTTTATATAACCCTCACGGGACACTTTCCTGGTAGCAGTTGAACATATTTCCTTGCTCTAATGTTAAAGCCAATTTCTTGAGCAAGTTGTACCAAAATACCCATCAAAGTTATTTTCAGGAGTAAAAATATTGTGTCACCTGCTTCTAATTCCAGAGTCCAAGTTATATTTTATTTAAAAATTCTCGCCAGCGTATTCAATCAAAACAAAAATACAATGATTAGTTAAAACTATCACCAAAGTTTATAGATGGAAAGAGTTTAAACTAGATCCACATGAGAATTGCAAATGTTTCTGTTTGTTGATGGTATTTCCACTGTTTGAGATTCTAGAGCACCCACATTTGTAGGGAAAATACATAATTCAAATGCCATACATTTGCCTGGGTTTTGCTATTTTAGAAAAGAGAACAATAACACTTTTCAGCTGAAAATTATACTCAAAATTTAATTTACCATTGTTTTTTTATTTTAGTGATGAGGAAAACAAGTCTCAGAGAAGTGTTCACTTAATCCCACATGCCATACAGCAAATAAGGTCCAAGTTTAAATCTATAAATGTAATTAAGTTCAACCTCACATTGATCGATTGAGCATTTACAACCAACCAGGCAGTTGGGTCAGCATTGTACAATTTGTCTTGCTTTGTTTAATCCTCAAAATATCCCTATGAGGCATTATTATCATCTCCATTTCAGAAATCAGGAAAATGATGTTCAGAAAGGTTACATCACTTGTCTCAACCAATATAGCTAGTAAATAACAGAG
Organism: Myotis lucifugus; assembly: GCF_000147115.1. Taxonomy (NCBI): domain Eukaryota; kingdom Metazoa; phylum Chordata; class Mammalia; order Chiroptera; family Vespertilionidae; genus Myotis; species Myotis lucifugus. Next base: position 1,070,883 of record NW_005871195.1, read on the forward strand.
CTGAAGGTTTAACCTCTTCTGCCTGATGCCAAAGCCCAGGTTCATAATTGTTTTCTTATAATTTCTCATTTCAACTTCCTTCCATTGACTGGGCTTCTCCCTTTAGATATAAACAAATTCTTCAATCTCTCTTCCATTAGACAGTCTTCTACATAATTCAAAACAATTATCATTAAATGTTTGACTGTAGAGCCATTGTTTCTCCAGGATAAAACACAATAAAACCAACCTAAAAACCCCATGCCCAAATCCTTAAGCCCTTCAGTACTTTCATACGTGGCATTATTTCAAATCTTGTCCAGACTGCTCACTCATCCCTTAACAGCCATGACCACTTTACCTATGCTCCACTGAAAATAGGAACTTAAGAAAATTGCTACTCCATGTTTGGTTGTTTTCCAGCGAAGAGCAGAAACACACAGGCATGTTTATTATTCGATATTTTCACCTGATGATTCCACTATCCCTTTCTCAATATTCACTTCATAAGATTAATTATAATAAAATCACATTGCACTGAGAGATGAATTAACAATTTTAAAGCATATTGATCCATGTTTTCCTGTTGGTATTCTTGTAGCAGTCATAAGAGATAGAAAGGCAGGTGGTATAAGCATAGCCATTTTTCCCATCCATTCAATAAGTACTGATGTAGCATATGCTATGTGAGAAGTGGTGAGCTAATCACTAGAGATGGGATAATGAACAGGATGTCTGTTGCCTAGTAGGGAAAACCCTCAAGAAAATATAGATAATTGTTAAAGTATTACAAATTTCATAATAGAAGTCTGTATGCATTTTTGTGGGGACAGGGGAAAGATAATCCCACATTGAGAGAATCCAATTAAAATAGAGGCATTCATATTTTAGCTGAATCTTGAAGGATATGTTGCTGATGAGGAAGCCAAGGTAGTGGAGTTAAGGAAAAATAAAAAGACTGAGTCTCAGAGAGGCAGAGAGATCTGCCCTAATTTACATAGTTAACTAAACACAGAATTAAAATCAGAGTCCACTGTGGACTCATCCTGAGCTTCCTTTAGATCTCAAAGATTGTCTTTCTTTCTGACACACATTCTTACGCTAGGTCTCACCAGGTAATCTTAGAACTTTAAGGGCTTCATTTCAATATTGCAGCTAACTTGAATCAAGACCCTACTCCACTGCAAGTTGAAGCCCTGCCAGGAAGTAGGAAAGAGGCAGACTTCCCAGTAAGAAAGCCAGTGTCTGGTTCATCCAGCCTCAGACTAACTCTTCTAAAGGAGTACCTGAGCCTTCTGAGAGGACTGATGTTGGGCAAATAGCCTAAACCAGTGGTTGGCAAATCGTGGCTCGCGAGCCACATGCAGCTCTTTGGCCCCTTGAGTGTGGCTCTTCCACAAAATACTGACTTCTGCGCATGGGCCACGAAGTTTCAATTGCACTGCACGTGCGCGTCCGCACGGGGTATTTTGTGGAAGAGCCACACTCAAGGGGCCAAAGAGCCGCATGTGGCTCACAAGCTGTGGTTTGCCGACCACGGGCCTAAACCAACACAGAAGAATCTGCTTGGGCACCTCTGGAAGATTCCAGGGAAATCAATACAGGGAAACTTGAAGTGATGCTATATCTGAATCTTTCAAAGGATTACCTTGAGAAAGTGAAGTAGGGGTATAGAAGGAAGATGTAAACCAAGTGGTGAGAAAAAGGAAATGAATGTATAGTGCGTATCTATGGATGTTCATTGAATCAAAAGCTATTTAAGGAGACATCCTCTTATCCTAGCTATTTAGTTTGAAAACATGTCCACAATTCTTCAACACTCCTCCCTCGAAAAGTGAGATCTAATTCATTTACCCCTGAATTTGCATTAACATTAAATAACAACATTCTAATAAATAAAATGCTGTATAAATTCTTAGAATTTTTGACTGGTTCTTTCTCTCTCCTCTCTGTTTCTTTCCCTCATCTTCAGAGCACTGCACTTCTGTGTAAGAAGTTCAGCTACCCTGAATTCAACTCTAACCATATGTAGATAGAGACTCTAGCTCAAGGAGCCCCAACTGTTCCATCCCACAGCAGCCCATGCCCAAGTGCCACCATATGACTAAGCAATACTTCAGATATTGCAGCCACCAGTTGGTGGTAAGAAGACTGGAAAGAACTTCCCTCACTGAGCTGTGTCCAGATTACAGATCCATGAGTAACTCATGCTGTCTTGTTTTAAGCCACTCAGTATTGGAATAGTTTGTCATGGAGCCACAATTGGAATGCCACCAACACAGATGACCCAACTGAGTCTATGAAAATTTCAGCATTTGCTCTCTCAGAAATAGCGAGCACCAGAGCAGGCACTGCACCTCAGTTGTCCTGAAGCCAAAGCCACTGCCTTCTTCATTGTATTCCATGGACCAATATGTTTTATTCCAGCTGCAGACTCATGATTTCCCATTTACCTTCTGTGATGCACAGTGCAGTCTGCATGTGTAACTAAATGATTTCTGTTGGTACCAAAACATCACAAAGCTGTTACCTGGATGGCACAGCTCCTGCAACTCTGATATGATAGACAATGACCAGTGTGTATAGCACTTGCAGTTGACACAAATTACATCCATGGTAGATAGACTCTTTCAAGAGAAGGCACTCAACATCCTCTCCCTTTGATGGACTTGACCAATAGAAAGAGGAAGGTGTGGTATTATAGGACTTCTGAGTCTGGGCCACTGCTTCATTCCTCTTGAAACCCTGAACTACCACAGAAGAAGCCTGAATGAGGCTGCCAGAGAGAATGACCACATCAAAAGTCAAAGGAGTATAACTCAGCATGTGGAAAAGAGGGGCTAACTGGAGGAGTGTAGGGTAGTGAGATATTCAACACCAGCTGTGACTGAAACACGTGACAGACACCCAGAGAGGCCAGGAGAGAAACAACACAGGTGAGCCCCAGCCAATCCATGGAATTGTGAGATATTAACAATGGTTATTATTGTAAGCCTCTATGCTTTGGGGTGAATATGTACTCATCAAATAGCTAATCAGAACAGTACCCGGTATTGTCATTGTTAGCAATGCACAGAACAAGACCTACCAACTATTGGGAGTTGCTATGTGTTAAGTACTATCCAATCATCAATAAATTTTAAGATAGAAACACACGTAAATAAATAAACAGCTCTACACCTTATTAAATGAACACAACAATGGACATCAACCTGGGAAGACCTCTAGTTTCAACTGAAGGGCTCTAGTACTAGCATTGGGTCTGGCATTGTTCTAAACTTTGAAAAACTTGTGGACTGAGTTATTGCCTCTCTCTCTGCTGTGTTTTGAATTATAGAAATTATCCTCCCTCATATGGATTGCAGCTTAAAATCCTAAGCACCTCGATGACACATTTTTTCATTAGGTATTGGTTTCTAAAAATTAAATTTAGAAAATTTTGTTAGGAAAATGTCTACATTAGGGGTGACTTCCTTCACATTTTATAGTTTTCATTTAAAAAGCTCATTCACATTTACTAAGTCCCAGTAACCATTTTTGATGCTGAGGATATATTGATAAATTAAGTTAAAATGTTACCATTCATTAAAGAGCTTACTGTTCTGGGAGATTTTTGACTGTACTACATGTTACTCCAAATTTTAGGAAAATTTATCAGAGATAATGTGTCTCTGTCCCATGGATAAGGCCAAACAAGACTCAAAGACAACATGGGTTTACAGGTGGAACAGCTTCACAGATGCAGACTATTATAAAAGAGACCTTAGAGAAAAATACCTCCCAACAGAGTTGAGTGAACTACCCAAATATCTAATGCCCTGAATTCAGAACTTTTAATATGCTGCTCAACATTCTTTATTTTCAATTAAAAATAAAAGTTTGCATGTAGCAGGATTAATTTTGGACGCAGTAAAATATTACTTGTGTTATGAAAGCACTGAATGAGTTACTCCAAATTATTATAGAGGGGTTAAGATCACAGGCTTTGGCATCACAGTGCCCTGGGTTCATAAAATGACCTCTCTCTCCTAGTGGCATGATCTTGGACACAATGATAAATTCATATGAGCCTCTGTACTGACATTGTTAAAATAGAAAGATAAATGTTCAATCTTTCTGGCACCTTCAAATTACTAATTTAATGATAGCTATGAATTAGCTGTTTTCCCCATTTGCATTTCCATTTTATGTTTTATCCTCAAAAGTGTTTTATTTTCATAACAACTCTCACTTGTAAAATAAACCAATACTCTTGTGGTTCTGCATGTCCTCTTCCTGGCACTAATGATTATAAATAGGTGTTTCATAGATGAAAGTTATTTTAAAGAGATAAGGGAGTCACACTCAGACATTTCTGTCTCCATTTGTTTCAATATTAGTTTTTCAATGTCAACAACCACTACCAATTTGGGTTAAAAGGAAAGACTGAGAAAAGTTATGAGAAATAATTTATTCACAAAGCAGTGGGTAACAAAAAGCTACTGGGCATTATCTAAGGGCCTCAGAAAAAAATAGGTCCTGCTCCTTTAGCAATGTCAAAGACTCTTTGATCAAAGGGCTTTCATATGTACTAGTACTTTGACTGTCTCCTGGTACATTAGACCCTGGTCTTCTCTTGTATCTTCTAGAGCCGAATAGGGAAAGCCGGCTTCTTAATCCAATGTGGTTGCAATTTCTGTATTGTTCATGAATTTTTCTCTGCACATTAGGTAAAAATGTCTTTATTCTAAGTTAGCTAAAATAACAATGCCAAATCATATGTTTCAAATAGTTTAGCAGTCAATGTTAGAAAAGGACTTTGGATCAAAATTTTAATTTTCTATAAATAAGTTAGTTTGATTTTGGTTGAATTAATTTTATTATTAGCAACTGTTTTAAGGACATAAAGCAGGTTTTTAATAAATTCACAGTATGTACACACCCAGACAGCTGTTCTACCTGCAGTTACCTGGGAAGGCTGTAACTATTTACAATGATGAGATCATTGTTAGAATCACAGGATGGTGCTTAAAAAGTACAAGTTCTAGAGATCAGCAATCTAGGCTCAAGCCCCAATTATATTATTTTATCAGGTGTGTGACCTCTATCAACTTATTTGACCTTTTCTGGGCCTCAATTTCCTAATAAGTAAAATATGAATAATAATTGTTCTTGATTTTAGTGTTGTGAGGAGGAAATGAGCCTAGATCTTAGAAAGCTCTCAATGGATGATGATGATGATGATGATGATGATGATGATGATGATGACTGATATTTGGAAACACCTTTAGTCAGAGAGAAGAGAATTAGTCATTTTTTAATATATATTTTTTATTGATTTCAGAGAGGAAGGGAGAGAGAGAGAGAGAGAGAGAGAGAGAGAGAGAGAGAGAGAGAGAGAAAGAGAGAGAGAGAGAGAGAGAGAGAGAGAGAGAGAGAGAGAGAGAGAAACATCAATGATGAGAGAGAATCATTGATTGGCTGCCTCTTGCACTCCCCACACTGGGGATGCAGCCTGCAACCCGGGTATGTGCCCTGACGGGGAATAGAACAGTGACTTCCTGGTTCACAGGTTGATGCTCAACCACTGAGCCATGCCAGTTGGGCAGGAATTAGTCATTTTAATAGCATTTCTTTACTCTTTTAACTAAGACTATTATTTCTTGTCTTTAAATCTTAAATGTAGGGGTCTGTAAGATTCAGTCTCAGAAGACTGTGCAAGGTAAATAAACAAAATTCAACAAAAATAAATTAAAAAACATAAAACAAAAAACTAATTGCAAAATATTATCAAACATTTACTTTCATTTTTTAAATATGGCAAGAGACATAAATATGTCATTTAAGAATATAAAAACTATTTCCTCTTTTTAAATTCACTTCTATCACATCATGACTCTGGAACATCTTATTCCCAGTAGCCTCAGATGGTTTCTCAAGACAAGGACCAAGACCCACATTCATTTTTTAAATTAAATATATTGGGGTGGCATTGGTTAGTATATAGGTTTTAAGTGTACATTTCTATGATATATGATCTGTATATTGCATTGTGTGCCCACCATCCAAAGTCAAATCATCTTCTATCACCATATATTTGGCTCCCTTTCACTTTACTATCCCCCACTCCTTCCCTCTGGTAACCACCATACTGTTGTCTCTGTCTATGAGTTTCAGTTTTATATCCCATATATGAGTGAAATCATATGGTTCTTAGCTTTTTCTGACTTACTTATTTCACTTAGCATAATATTCTCAAGGTCCATCCATGGTGTTGCAAATGTCGATATTTCATCTTTTCTTATGGCTGATTGGTATTCCATAGTATATATACGCCACATCTTATTTATCCTGTCCTCTATCAAAAGATACTTTGGGCCCTGACTGGTTTGGCTCAGTGGATAGAGCGTCGGCCTGTGGACTCAAGGGTCCCAGGTTCGATTCCGGTCAAGGGCATGTACCTTGGTTGCAGGCACATCCCCTGTAGGGAATGTGCAGGAGGCAGCTGATCGATGTCTCTCTCTCTCATCAATGTTTCTAACTTTCTATCCCTCTCCCTTCCTCTCCGTAAAAAATCAATAAAATATATATATATTTTTAAAAAAGATACTTTGGCTGCCTCCATGTCTTAGCCACCATGAAGAATGAACATAAGGATGCATATATTTTTGTGAACAAATGTTTTCATGTTGTTCAGGTAAATACCCAGAAGAAGGATTTTTGGGTCATATGGTAACTCTAGTCTTAATTTTTAAGGAACTGCCATAGTGGCTGTACCAGTTTACATGCCCACCAGCAGTGAATAAAATTTCTTCTTCCTCCACAACCTCTCCAACACTTGTTACTGCCTGTCTTGTTGATAATAACCATTCTAAGAGGTATGAGGTGGCATTTAATTGTAGTTTTGTTTTGCATTTCAAAAATAGCTAGTGTGTTGAACATCTTTTCATATATCTGCTGGCCATTTGTATGTCTTCTTGGGAGAGGTGACTGTTCAGGTCCTCTTCCATATTTTAATTGGGTTGTTTGGTACTCAATTGTATGAGTTTTTATATATTTTGGAAATTAATGCCCTGTCAGACTGTTTGCAAATATCATCGCCTATTCAGTTGTTGCCTTTTTGTTTTGTTGTTAGTTTCTTATGCTATGCAAAAGTTTTTTAGTTTGATATAGTCCTATTCATTTATTTTTGCCTTTATTTCCCTTGCCTTAAGGGTCAAATTCATAAAATGTACTCTAAGACCAAGGTACACAAATTTAGTCCCTATGTTTTCTTCCACATTGCTTTTTCTCCTGGCATTCATTCCCTTCTCTCCTCTTCTAAATGACAATCAGCTTTACTTCTCACTGTCAGTAATGAAGGCTGTTTCTTGAAGAGGCATAGGGACAGGTGGGGAAGGGGAAGAAACTGATGAGGAAAGTACTCAATTCTCTTTAGCAACTGGAGAAAACATACCAATAGTCACAATTTTTGTCCAGTCCCATCTAGTTTATCCTCTTAACACATCTGTGAAGTAATTTTTATTACTGCTATTTTATTGATGAGGAATTTGAAATCCCTCCATACCTTTAAGTCAGAGAGCTGGTTTAAGTCATAGAGCTGGAATATAAACCTACATCTGTATAATGTTTAAACTCTGTGTTTTTTCTCACTGGACCATTCCACGTTTTGGTTGTTCCCCTATATTGGATACACATTTAGAGACAAAAAAATTTACACTCAAGAAATGTCTTTACAGAGAAGACATGCAGTCCCTCTTGGTAGTGCACAATTATTTAAAAAATTTTAATTGATTTTTAGAAAGAAAGGAAAGGAGGGGGAGGGAGAGTGAGAGAGAAACATCACATCCGTTGGCTGCCTTCTGCACACCCCCTACTGGGAATCGAGCATGCAACCGGGCATGTGCCCGGACCAGAACTGAAGCATCGACTTCTTGGTACATGGGACAACACTCAATCCACTGAACCACACAAGCTGGGCAGCAGTGCACAATTTTTTTGATGGAAGTAATCTCAGATCTTAATCAAGGTCCCAGCCTACTCATCCCTTTTCTGCTTCTTAGGTCTCCATGTCCATGAGCTTGGACAAAGGTTCATTATCTTGGCTTATCCATGACAACCTCCCATCATATTCAGGTTTCATATGTTCTTATATCCTCATTCCCCATTTGCAATTTAGACCTTATTTTTCTGCAGCAAACACTATTGGTTTCATATCTGACATCTGCTCTTTATTTTTAAAGGTATCCAGGCCAGCATTTTGTCTACTAAAAAATTATTCCGCTCTCCCTAGGTTACAGTGACTGGAAGATAGTCTGAGATGATTGTATAGGGTGCTGCTGATGCTCTGTGTCTTCATCTGGATGTACATTGGACAAATTGGATATGTTCCATTTGTAAAAATTTATCAAACTTTACTCTCATCAAACATGCATCTTTTGGTATGTGATTTTTCTTCTTCAATACAAAGTGGGGGGAAAAAACCAAACAGTTATAACAACAAAAATCACTTGTACCCAAGACTACATACAGCTAATGATGTTCATATGATCACGTTTTGGATATTAAGATAAAAGCAGAATTCTACAGGATGGAGCTTTCTTCCTCCCTCCAGGCAAAATTCAGTTCATTATTTGCTTAATCCACTGCTATCTCCTCTCATCTCACTCATATTACATAAATAGGCTTTATTTTGACATACAAACACTTTAACGACCTGGCCCACTGCTATCAAACTTACATCCTACCACTTTTCTTTTTATCAGGGTGCTTCTGATTCAGGGACTTGGTACATGCTGTTTTCTCTGTCTGAAACAATCTGATACCAAGTGAAATCTTGACGTATTTCCTTCTCTTGTGCAGATGTTGGATTAAAGTTCCTATACCATACTATACTGACTGCCCTATCTAAAACAACAAACTGCTCTCCAGTTCCTTCTTCTTCCTCTATCCCCTTGTTCTGCTTATATTTTCATCATTGCATATATCATGAGGATTAGTACATTTTCATGTAGTTAATTATTTTCTGTCTAAAATGCAAGCTCCATGAGAGCAATTGTTTTGCATATTTTATTCACTAAAGTGGTATGTGCGATAAAAATGGACTGAATAAATAATTATAAATAATTTAATGAACTAACAACATAAAATTCTACTTCATCTTAGGACAAGTACTGGGGGAAGAAAAGAAAGAAAACAGAGAAATCTGCTTCCCTGGAATTCCTTATGTAAGGCATTCTGACAATTCCTTGTCTCATGCCCAATGCTAACAAGGCAGTTACTTAGGACACATTCATCTTGGTCAGCATTCCACATGCAGTGAGAGGAGGAAGCCAGCGGTCTGGCTGACAAACAAGGCTCCCTACATGACCCTCTGTGATGCCTTCTGTCACCCAGGGTATTCCAGACCACAAATGACAGGGCCTTAATTTCAGTCAGGGGACATAGGAAAGGTAGAGAGGTTGTTTTGCTGCTTCAACAGATAAAGCAATGCCCTAAGTCTTCTGGTTTAAGATTTATTGTATTGTGTCTGACAAATCATCAGAGATAAATGGAGTTTGCTTGTCTCTCTTGCCAAAAATTAGCTCCCTCCAGACTGCCATAAATGTCTTTAGGTTGTCCCATCTTGTCACTGCAAGACTGGTCTAGAACTATGTAAAATACTCATTTAAACTCCATTTCAGCATCCCCATCTTCCTCAGGCTACCCTTTCTAATGATCATATTTATTTCTTTTTCTTGTTTTCCCAAAGCACGAACACACACACACACACACACACACACACACACACACACACAGAGGCAGGCAGACACTTTTATTTCTCTTTTTTTTCAGATAGTTTTGAACAAGCTTTGCGTGAGCAGTTTCAATTGTGAACTCTGCCCTGCTTATCCAGGGGATGCATTCCAGGTTTTAGGAGAAGGACTTTTTAATGAAACCATCGTCTTAGGAAAGCAAGTGATGGGGCTTTATTCAAACATATCTAATTCTTAAAAGGTTACATAAATAACCCAAGACACGATCACATTCAATCCTATTTTTCTTTCTGCAAATGAACTTTTTTTTGGTTATTTCTCCTTTGCATGTGGGGGTCATATCATTAGGAGATCCACGGGATAAAAGCAAAATAATTGGAAAGAGGCCAAACATATTGAGTTACCATTCCAGTTTTCTAACCCTTTCAAAGCAAACCATTGAACACATCATTTTTATTATATGAATATTTGTGCTCATAAGCTATAAATTATCATGTTAGTGCTTGATTTTTAAATATTGTAAAATACTAAAATCCTAGTTATTCCACAGAAAAATTTGATGTGCCAAATGATATTGAGAGAATTTCCACCTTTTCTAATAATAGAGTAGCCATACTTTAATTTTTTGGGCTAAAAATGCTGAAACATTTGAAGCTATATATGAAAGATAATTAAGCTTTGGAAAAAACAGACATGCAAAGTGCTTTTTACTTATTTTATCACTTTACTCTTACAGTATTTCTATGAGGGAAGATTATTACACCCATTTTACAGAGGAGGAAACTAAAGTTCAAACAAGTGAACTTATTTTCAATGGTACCCAGCAGGCAAGTTGGAAAAGTTGATGCTCAAAGATTGGCCTGACTCCCAACCTTTGTACAAGATACAAGAAGCTTAGAAGATGATATGACATCCACGGAGCATTCTAAGAAATGGACTTTAAAAGAAAGATGATATTAAAACAAGAATAGGAAAAGAGCCGAAACCGGTTTGGCTCAGTGGATGGAGCGTCGGCCTGCGGACTGAGGGGTCCCAGGTTCGATTCCGGTCAAGGGCATGTACCTGGGTTGCGAGCACATCCCCAGTGGGAGATGTGCAGGAGGCAGCTGATCGATGTTTCTCTCTCATCGATGTTTCTGGCTCTCTATCTCTCTCCCTTCCTCTCTGTAAAAAATCAATAAAATATATTTAAAAAAAAAGAATAGGAAAAGACAAAGGTAGAAGGCTAAGGGAAATAAATATTGTAGTGATAGAAGGGACATTGACAAAGCCTACATCAATTGGAACTGTAGTGTGGAAGCCAACCTTATGACTGAAGAGATAGTCTGTGGTTATGAGGTGGAGGGTTCTGAAAAATCAAGTTATGAGTATCCTGTAGTAATTATAGGGGAGAGCCTGAGGATTTTGTGTAGAAGGTGACATGTGTAAAGCAATGGATTCGAATTATTCATCTGACAATAGAGTAGGGGGACATTTAAAGGAGAGAGAATTAAGAAAAGCCATGGCTGGTGCGACTCAGCTGCATCGAAAGGTCTTCGGTTGATTCCCAGTCAGGGCACATGCCCAGGTTGTGGGTTCAATCCCTGTTGCAGTGAGTATAGGAAAATCGATGTTTGTCTCTCACATTGATATTTATTCCCTCCATCTCTCCCTCTCTCTCCAAAGTCAATGAAAACTACGGCAACAACAAAATAAAATGAAATAAAATCAAAAGAATCAAGATAAAAGTGCAATTAGAAACCTGTCACAATGCTAGACCAGATGTTTGTAGTTATGCAGCTTTATGGAGAATGCCCATACAATCCTGAGCAGGATATTTGCATATCACATAAAGAGGATATTGTGTGCCCTGAAGTTTTTGTTGCCATGGATGCATTCTTTTTTTTTCCCCATTACTGTTAAGTGAGCACTTCTTCCATTCTCAGGAGTTTGGAATCCATAATAGACAGATATAATCTTTGACCTCAAAGAGTTTAAAGTCTAGCAAGAGGGAGCAACAAGTCATCAGACAGTGGCAATATGATGTACTAATTGCTATAAAAATGGCAAGAACGGGAGCTATTGGAGCATGTGGGAATACATTGCAATTGCAATTTTATGGAATCTTTGATCCACAAGTTATATAGAACTATTTTGAACTAGGATTTTTGATTTGATTTTAATTTCCAAGTGCTTTTTTGAATGTATAATTATGTGAACAAATGAAATATTAATGATTAAACAAAATCAGAGATCCAATTACACTGGATGAGCAAAGGTTCCAGAAGTTAGGTGGCATTTTTGGACAACAGGGTGACCTTGGGCAGGGAGTATAAAATCCTACATGTTTTTAAATAGCAGTTGTGGAAAGATGCCTAGTGGTGTTTGGACAACCAATAGTCACAGTTTTAACTTAGAAGCAAAATAAATTATTGAAAATTATGAATATTAGGAGTCAGTTTGCATGGTAAGTTAAAATATCTTGGTAATGAAATAGATATTTCAAAATAAAGGAATAATTAAGCAATTCATATTTGACATTTAATGTTGCAGTGAAAAAATGTAGAGGTCTTCAGCTATACTTTTCTTAGGATGAATATAGTGGTTAGAAGCAAATGAATAATTATAGAATGAGTTTAAAATAAAGTGGAAGGTAGCATATTATCTGGCAGAAATAAAACAAAACCAGACTGAATTAGATATCAAAAACCTCCCCCTGGTTATAGTGATATTCTAGATGACCTTGAGAACCAATCATGGTGTAATATTAACTAACATCTGTGGTGTTTCCTGCTGTTCCTGCTTCTGGCTCTCTCAGTCTAATACCTGCACATATTCACCAACCTTTCTGCCTCCTCTCCCTACACTCTCTTATTCACATGTCCGTTAATATTTCTATGGAGAAAGCAGAGTCAAATGATTAAACATATTCAAGGGGACTTTCATTTTTTATCTCTGCCAGCTGAGGTGTTTTTCATCCATAAAGGGAGGATGATGATGTATTGCCTACTTCTTAGAGTAGTTTTGAGAGTGAAGGTGATGATGCACATGAGGTTTTTAGCAAAGGGCCCACTGTATGGGACAGAATCAATCATGTTTTTTATTATCATTAAGTACTAAGTACTTAGAATTGATCTCCATTTAATGTCTCATATAATATTTCAGTTATAATCCTATATAATAAAAGCCTAATATGCAAATCAACCAAACAGCAGAATGACCAGCAGAACGACTGGTCATATGACGCACCTGACCACCAGTGGGCAGATGCAAAATGCAGGAACTTCCCCCAGCCCGCAGGCCCCAGGCCAGCCAAGGCGGGGGCGAGCAGGGGCCCCCTGATCACCCCACGTGTCGCCCTGCAGAAAGAGGCAACCAGTGGAGGTGGCAGGGGGCAGGGCCAGCAAGCAGTCAGCGCAATGCTGGCCAAGGTGGGTGCCAGTGGGGGTCCCCAGATTATCCCGCAGGTCACCCCACAGATAAGCCCTGATTGCTGGCCAGGCCTAGGGACCCTATCCGTGCATGAATTTTGTGCACCAGGCTTCTAGTTATCTATAACATCTATAATAATAAAAGCACAATATACGAATTAGACTGAATGTTCTTCTGGATGAAGCCGGGCTGCAAGGTCCCAGGTGCCAGAGGGAAGCCAGTGCCAGCAGCCAGGGGAAGGAAGGCCTACTCTTGCACAAATTTCATGCATTGGGCTTCTAGTTAAAGAATAATAGAAACTTTCTTCCAACTATAAAACTCTGCAACTCAATGCAATGTTTATGCACCCAAGTTAGAATTGCAATAAAAAATAGGGTGAACTTTGCCCTTATATAGTTAAAAACTCTTAAACTAAAAATACATACATATCCCCTTCTCTCTCTCTCTCTCTCTCTCTCTCTCTCTCTCTCTCTCTTGTCACATCTCAGGTAAGAGAAGTACAATGTCCACATTTCATTACATACTATATTATTCTCCTAGTGGCTATGACTTATTGATGACTAATTGGTAAGAAATCACAGGAAACCAGCACTGGCAAAGACAAAAGCTAATCTCAGATCCATGAAGTTGACCTTGTTTGGAGCTTTCTAGACAGTCTGATACTTAGTTTACTTGCTCTGCTTTTAACATGGTCCAGCTCATTTCTTTGGAGGGAGAACAAGGAGCAAGGAAAGTAGAAGAGGAAATGAACAGCTGAGTTATAACATCATAGGCATTCATTTTTTTCTTACTTTTATAGAACATCTTAGATGAAATGGGGATCAGAGTATAAGGAAGCCCCAAAGAATTTCAAAAAGATTAATTCCCTACAATAGGGAAGTATAGATGTGCTGCATCAAAGGTGGGCTTTTGCACATGCTACATTTTATAGCTAACATTATAATAGTTTGATTAGGGATCAAAATATCTTGCATTTCACTTGAGAAAAATAGCATGAAAGCTTTTATGTCTAATGAAAAGACTCAATAATTCTTCAAATTTATAATACACCAGATAAGAGTAATTCTAGCTATTTTCTAGTTCAAGGGAAGCTTTTCCTCATAAAATGTTTAGATCTGGCACTCTCCTTTGAGGTTGCATCATAATTCAAATTTAAAAGCATAGACTCTTTCATTCTTGTGGGGTATCTACTCCACTGAGCATATGATAAAAGTTAGAGACCATACCTCATAAAGAATATACATATACACACATTTTCAAAATATTTCAAAGTTCAGTAACCTAATTTTCCCCTTTTCTGAAATTTTCTCCTTAACCCTTGAGAATTCATGAGTCTCTGCTTTTGAGAATAACATTGTCTTCCAAAGCTCAATGATTGTCCCAGGAAATCCAAATGTTCACTTTTCATTCTAGAGCACAAAACAATCAAGAAAACTTATGAATTTGACCCAGTGATCTCACTTCTAGGAATATATCCTAAGAAACCTAGAAACACCAATCAGAAAGAATATACACACCCCTATGTTCATAGTAGGACTACTTATACTAGCTAAGATCTGGAAACAGCCCAAGTGTCCATCAGTAGATGAGTGGATAAAAAAGCTGGGGTACATTTACACCATGGGATACTATGCAGTAGTAAAAAAGAAGGATATTACCCTTTGGAGGGCCCTGGAGAGTATTATGCTAAGTGAAATAATCCAGTCAGAGAAAGACAAGTATCACATGATTTCACTCATATGTGGAATCTAAAGAACACAATAAACAGATGAACAAAATAGATCCAGAGACATAGAAGCATGGAACAGACTGTCAAATCTCATTGGGAAGGCAGGGGTGCGTGGGAAGAGATCAACCAAAGAACTTATATGCATATATGCATAACCCATAGACACAGACAACAGTGTGATAAAGGTCTGGGGTGGGGGCGGGGGCGGGCTAGCAGGGGTCAATGGATAAAAAAAGGGGCATCTGTAATACTTTCAATAATAATGATAAATTTAAAAAAGAAATCTTGTGAAATTTAAAAGATAATGGCTTTCTAGGGGCATGTTTCAGTTTGCTAATTCAGAAGAGAACAGAGCAAACTAAGTCATTTTGAAAGATGGAAATAGTTGTGATCATTAAAAATTCCTTCTGTTTCCTCTTGGAGATGCACTCTAGCTTTGCACAAGCTTTTTAGAGATAAGGCTGAGGCAAGCCAAGAGTTGTACAAAAAAAAGAAAAACAGATTTTGATATTAATTGTATATGAAACCCAGCAACGGGTCAGGCCCAAACATAACAAAATTGGGACATTCACAATAGAAAAATTTGGCCAAAGCAAACAAGGCCCTCCGACTCCCTTCTGGCTCCTCAGCAGTGTGTGGTGTTCACTATTAATGTCATGGTTGACTAAGCAAACATTCTCAGGATATGAATCCGCCCAAGAAGGCCATGGCAAAGCCACAATCCTTCAGCTTGATGAAGCCAGAGATGTCACAGGACTGGCAGGGCTGTCACCTGTTCTTTTTGTGCCACACCATTTTTCTTATTCTATCCACCTCAACTCTCAAATCAGCCAAGATCCGGTTTCTGTCCAGGGCGGGCCAAAGTGCTTGCAGATGGCTTTACCACCTGTGGCCATGGAGATCCAGCCAAATCAACGCTCTCTCTGGACAGCCTGGCTGGGGATTTGGATAAATACTAAGAGAGGACTCAGAGACAGGAGTGGAAGCAGACTTGTTTAAAAGGTGGGGAGGGAGTATGGAGGGTGAATAAACGGCAAATAACATATATAAGTGATTCTCTTCTACATGAAGTATATCTCCATGACTTCTGCCTGCCTCCTGCCTCTCTTCCTTCTTCATTTCATTACATGATGGATGGTTGATGAGATAAAGACTCTATTTTAAACTGCACAGTCTTACTAAGAACAAATGATTAAGACCTAGGATTTGTATATTTTTGGTTTTAATTGATTCTTGAGACTGCTTCTGCTTTTCTTTATTTCCCACTGACTCTTTCTCATGGGCTTTACATTTAATCTTTTCTGTCAGAAAGTGTTTCCTATATCTCCCTTCTCTGGGATGATACAGACATCTAAAAAGAAGGGAAAAATCCTTTGCATAATCATGCTCAGACATCAGTACCAAGAGGAATGCTTTCTTTCTTTCTTTCTTTCTTTCTTTCTTTCTTTCTTTCTTTCTTTCTTTCTTTCTTTCTTTCTTTCTTTCTTTCTTAGTTTCCTTCTTTCCTTCTTTCTTTCTTTCGTGCTTACTCTGTGCCATATGTTGTGGCAAGCACTTTTTGTGGAAAATTTGTAATTATCACAACAACTCTGGAAATGGCTTTTTGTTATATGTATTTATGGTGGAAGAAACTGAGACACACAGATATCAACTGACTCTTCAATCTTATCTGTGAAAAAATACAGAAAACACCTCTCAGTATCACCGGGTAGTATGACAATTAGTAAAATCATGGGCTGTATGCTCTAGGCAATGACTATTCCAAGTCCTTTGCATAAATATTAACAGTTTTATCATCAGAAGAATTATGTGAGATAGTCCCATTTTAATAGATGAGGAAATAGAACTCAAAATCAAGTTGATAGCAAGTGTGAAGGCTAATTTTATGTGTCAACCAGGCTAGGCTATGGTGCCTGGTTTTCTGGTCAAACATCAGTCTAGAATCTATTTCCTTATAAGCGAAGCAGTGGTTCTCAACCTTCCTAATGCTGCAACCCTTTAATACAGTTCCTCATGTTGTGGTGACCCCCAACCATAAAATTATTTTCGTTGCTACTTCATAACTGTAATGAATCATAATGTAAATATCTGATATGCAGGATGTATTTTCATTGTTACAAATTGAACATAATTAAAGCATAGTGATTAATCACAAAAACAATATGTAATTATATATGTGTTTTCCGATGGTATTAGGTGACCCCTGTGAAAGGGTCGTTCGACCCCCAAAGGGGTCGCGACCCACAGGTTCAGAACCACTGGTCTAGATGTTGTTGCAGAGGTATTTTTTAGGCGTGGTTCACATTTAAATCAGTAGACTTTGAGAAAGGCAGATTACTATCTATAATGTGGGTGGGCCTCAGTCAATCAGTTGAAGATGTTAGAAGCAAAGATTGAGGTTCCCTGAAGAAATTCTCCTCAAGAATACAATATAGCACATCTATTTATTAGCATAGTCAGTATTATAGTGTAGATATCTCTGGACTTAGATTTGGACCTAGCTATATATATTGACAGGTGATAGATGGATAAATGGAGAGATAGATAATTGACCAAAGGAAATCACATGTCCAAAGGCAATCTGTCTACTGGAAAACATATCAAGTGAAGGGAACAAATGAATAGTCATGAATCAGTAATACAATCTATTACATTTTGGGGTCCAAAATCTTTGCAGTACTGTACTATCAACAGCTATGAAAGAAGATTAACATCATAGTTTCCTTCTAAAGCTGCTTAACTAATACAATGATCAATTGACCTTACAAAAAGGCAATCTATGTTATCATTTGTAGAAAAGACCTGTACTGAAGACAACATTTTAAAGTGGGAAATTGGAAAGAATATAAGGTGTTTTTAAGGAGGTATCTAAGTAATCATAATATAAATATACGTATTTTTCTACTGGTACAAAAGAAATTATCTCAGAAAGTTTTATTGAATAGCGTGGGTATATACATTTCCCCCGTGTTTAACAACATCAGGTCTAGATGTCATTCCCTTGTTCTAAATGGCACTAAGACCTGGCTGTGCTTGACCCCTAATCTGTCTGTAAAACACTGTGCTTAGCCAATCATGATGCTCCTGAGGTCAGGAAGCAGTTTGGGAGATAAAGTAGGCTGAATCATGAGCATCTAAAAATATCAAGTCCTAATCCTTGGAATTTGTATATCTGACCTTATTTGGGAAAAGGGCCACTTCAGATATAATTAAGAATTTTAAGATGAAGAGAACACCCTCAATGATGCAGATGGGGTCTAAATGCCATCACAAGGGTTCTTATAAGACAGAGCCAACAGGAGGCAATATAGACTCACAGAAGAGAAAGGGATGTGAATTTGGAGCAGAGATGCAGCCACAGGCTAAGGAATGCCAACAGCTTCTAGAAGCTGGAAGAGGCAAGGAAGGGATTTTACCCTGGAGCCTGCACAGACTGGGCTGCTCTGCCCACACCTTAATTTCAGACTTCCAGCCTCTAGAACACAATTATGTTGTTTAAGCCACTCAGTTTGTGGGAATTCATGATGGCAGCCCTGGGAAAGGAACACAGGGGGCGGGAGGGTGGAGGTGGGGGGAGGATGGTAAGGTTAGAACATGTTTTGTGCAAATTAGTAGAGGGCTTCTTTCTCTGAATGGCTAGTATTTTACAGACAACCAGCATGGCGAGGAAGTTACCTGGGCTGGATTGCAGCCTCCACTTATCTCTTCAAAAGGTGCCTTTGTGGCATGAACAACCTGCGCCACGGTAGGTGACAGTTCTAAAAATGAAGAAAAGAACGTGTTTCTGGATTTACAGAAAGGCAGAACTTTAAGAGAAAGAATGCAGAAATAAGAGTCAGGTGGCATGGAGACCACACTCCAGAGACAATGATTATAACTCTCACTTCAGAGTACTTCTCAAAAATGCTTCATGTTCATTATCTCTGTGCCCTATAATATCCCTGTGAAGGCGACATGAGCCCCATGGCCTCTGAATTCTGTTGGATGCTCTCAGCAGTTTCACTTCCAAATATTCTCCTCTGTTTCTTGGTTTCCTGTCGCCGTTGGGTTGACTAGGCACACTCATTTTATTTTATAGGGAGTTTAATTAGGCAATCTTTTCAGGAAGCCTATCAACTCTAGATTGATTAAGATTGCTTTCAGAATGATATTTAATTGGGATAATGGTTTAAATTGGTTATTGATGGGGAAGATTTGATTGTGACTAGCTTAATTCCCTCTAGATGAGAACAGAAAGCTTTTTCAAGCCAGGGTTTTAATGTCTTGGGTAATTTAAAAATATATATGTTAGGCATGAAAATTCACGATTGAAATCATGCTTGACTAAGGTGAGCCATGAATATAGCCATACCTTTAGGAGTATAAACTCTCCTGAGGAGACACACTCCAAGTGGCAAGATGATCCATTTCCATGGAGTGGTCTGTGAATTTCATGCTAATTCTCTGCTTCTGTGATTTATACTAAGGGTCAGAGGCAGGCATGTGCAGGGTGAGCAGCAGCTAAGAAGTCCGGAGCCCTGCCAGGGATAGAGTTAGGCACTTGGCACACTCTTCCTTTCATTACTGCAGTGCTGACTGAAGCTTTATAATTGTCACTTAACAAGGCTCTGAGATATCAAATTAATCATCTGAGACTATACAATGAGTGATTCCTGATTGGTGACGCAAAACTCAGGTCCCTGGAAGTTGAATGCTAGTTCATTCATTCAGCAACTACTATTTAATACAGTAGTGTCCCCTAATCCACAGGGGATAGGTTCAAAGACTCCCATTGAATGCTGATTGGACAAAGTCCTTGGTGACAAAGGCCTGAGGCTTCGTTCTTTCCCCAACTCCCTCCCAGCCTGTCCTGTGATCACCTCTCTCTGTTATATGTATATGTATGTGTCGCACAAACCATGTAGCTTAGTCCTGCCTCCTCCTCACACTGGCAGAACATTTACTTGCCAACTTGAATGTCAATGCCCTTGAGTCCTGTCTTTGGCTTTTGGTGTCTGTGTGGCCTTCAGCAAGGTTTCTAAAACTCTGAGCCTAAGTTTTCTTGTTTTATAAAATCAGGATATCAACTCCAACAAGGCATTGTTATGGAGGTTGATAATTGCTAGCATTACCTTTATTTATTGAAAAAGTATTGGTATCAAGCAGTGGGCAAACACTTTACAAGAATATCTTGGTTTTTTATTTTTAAAATTAATTTGAGAGAGAGAGAGAGAGAGAGAGCACGAGAGAGAGATCATTTGGTTGCCTTCTGCATGCCAACCAGGAAATGAATCCACAACCTGGATATATGCCCTTACAAGGAATCAAACCCACAACCTCTTGGTGCATGGGACAATGCTCCAACCAACTGAGCCACACTGGAAAGGGCTCTTGTTTTATTTCTTCACAACAACCCTGTACAGTGAGTGTCATTTTTCTTAATCTTTTGTACAACTGAGGCTTTGTAATTAAACATGGTATGAGATTTAATATGGGAAAATGTAATGCAAAATTAAATAACAATAGATGTGATGTAACAAACAAACAAAACCCATGATACAATTTCCTTTAGAAGATGTGTGAGATTGCTATGGTTATGTACAATTTCTAAAGGGCATTACATTAAACTTAAATC
The DNA here is from genome assembly GCF_000147115.1 of Myotis lucifugus. Taxonomy (NCBI): domain Eukaryota; kingdom Metazoa; phylum Chordata; class Mammalia; order Chiroptera; family Vespertilionidae; genus Myotis; species Myotis lucifugus. Next base: position 1,091,350 of record NW_005871195.1, read on the forward strand.
GGGATTTAAAAGACCCAGAAAACTTTGATCAACCAAAGTAGCAGATGTTAGTAGAAGGTACAGTTTTAATTTCAAAAATATGGCCCATACATTTTTTTTCATACACCAACATTTCTGTAAAATAGGTATGTCTTAAATTTCATGAATGAATTTTAGGCCAGGGTATTTAATTTTTCCTCTAAAAATCTATGATTAAAAATAATTTTGCAGGTGTTTTTGTTATATTTTTAAAATTATCAAAGCTGTTTGGAATCAGGAAAACTGTAATTATTCATGTTTATTGTATGCATCTCCAGAAAGATATCTCCCCAAATTTACCTCCAATAATCAAAAACAGCCCCTGCTCTGAATTAATCAAAGAAGCAGAACTGCATTTCTGTGTATGTCAAATTCTATGGGTTTCAGGGTCAGGAGTTCTGGCCTCAAATCCTTCCTTTCCACTCACTAGTGATATCACTAAAGTCAATATCATACCATTGGAGCACTGGTTTTCTCTGCTGTGAAACCATAATAATTTCCCTGTCCAACTCACAGAGTTGTTTCAGATTTAAAAAAGAGAAAGTCTCCTGACATCTTAAATGTTTCACATTAAATGTCTTTTACATTTTTGTAAACTTTAAGGTCATCAAAAGCATTCCATTTATTTTCTGTGCCTTTACTTATTTAGGTCCTATTGACCTGTTGAATGAATGCCTGATTGAATAGTTATTATGAAAAAAACCCTTTGGTAGAATATTAAAAAAACAACAACACATAAGTAAACAAAGGAACCAGACACACACACATACACACACACACACACACACAATTATTGTTCAATCAACTACTGCAAACAGGACTACCGTCTACATCGTATTCCTTTATTCCCCCAATACTTACTTAGCTTTACCTTGTATTGTGTGCCCCACACTATGCTAGAAGGTGGGGCTATACAGTGAACAGGATAGACACAGGCCCTGCCCACCATACCTTATAATCTTGTAGGGGTTGAAGCATCTACAGATGGTTCAGCAGCAGCAGGTTGTGTGTGTGTAGGGGGTGATATGTTCCTTAAAAAAGTTATTTGGTAATTAAGTGAATCACTCTGATTATTCAGGTAGCTTTTCACAATTTTCAAGTAAACACCAATAGTCATAGAAATAGGAGAAACTACATTTCAAAACTTGGATAAGACCAATTTTGTTTTCTGACCATGAATATTATAAATTTGTGTAAAGACAAATGACTTAAATTCACTAATTTCTTATTTATATAATTTCTTATTTTTAAAAACTTGTAATAATAGGTTAATTAATTTTATTTTAAGACATTTCTGATGTTGAAATTTCATAGAAATTTCCCATAAAACAAAAGAGAAATAAGTCATCTAAACATTGTCTGTTTCTTCTCATGTTTACTGAGTAACCATTTTCTTTCAGACTTAATAATAAAACTCTCTGGATTCCAGTAGCATTTCAGTGATCAAATGTGTGTCTAAGACAACAGCTTAATGAGAGCTACCTGCATGTGTGCAGAAATCCTGTTTAACGTTTGAATAATGATGGAGATGTCATTCTGGTAGCAGACATTCTAAAATGAGCACCTCTGTAGAGATATGTTTATCTTGAGACTAATAAGAAACAGCAGAAAAAGGGATTCTATGCCCATTGCTTCAAGGAGAGTGATTTTTTTCCTTATTATAGTAGAGATAATTTCTTAATTATCCTGGATTTGCTTCTGACATAATCAAGCACACAAGTAATATGCTTGTTAAATAATTTCCTCTTCATCTTACTGGATGTATTGTTGGTGGAGAGTACCTCTTTGCTTTTAAATATTTCAGATCAAAGTAAAATAGAAAGAAAATAGCTGAGTGATTCTTGTAAAATAACTAAAGATGCATTTGCTCAATTCTCCTGCCAGGAAGTCCCAAAAGAAATGAAGAAAATGTGTCTTAAACAAGGTGGTAGGGCAAGATCAAACCCATCTTTCATATCAACTAATGAATTAAAAAAACCCAAAGCATATACTATGCAGAAGCAAAAAATATTGGAAACAATATGATTCAAAAAAGTTCAAAATTAAAAGAGGGTGGCAAAAAGAAAATAATATAAAAGCTACAAAGAAACTTAGGCAAAATGCATCATTATGAGGTATAAATATGGTGGAGTTTTTTTTTATATTCACTTGTCAGTTGAAGTAAGCAAAGAATAATAACAATATAGAGAATATACTTTTAATTGTCTGCAGAAGCTGACCAGCAGTCCCTGAACAATGGATGAACAAATGAATTCGACACAGTTTCACTGTGAAAGAGAAGACTAAGGGACAGCCTGGCTGAAGGAGACAGGCAGCCTGGATTGCCTGCCTCATTAGACTTTCTTGGAACTTTAATCTTTAGATACAATCAGTAGGGTGAGTAATCTTGGGAGGACACATGTGTTTACATTGACCTCTCGGCCAGGGCATCCTGGGATTAGGCATAAAGATTCCAATAAACACCCTGGGGTCTTCACATGCACAGACTTATTTGGAAATGTCAAGGAATAATTAGGGGCACCACCTTCAACACTCCCCTAAGTCTCCCCTAAGTTGGAATTCCGATAAACAGGGCAGGCGGCCTTCCTCACACTTCCCTTTTCTCAGAATGTCCTCCTTACAAACTGGGCTCCCCAAGAATTGTCCGTAAAATGATCATCTATACTAATAAAAGGGTAATATGCTAATTAGACTGGGAGACCTTCCAGATGTCTGTCCGGACAAAGCCATGGTGGCAGGGCCGAGGCAGAGGCAGTTAGGGGTGATCAGGCTAGGAGGGGAGGGCAGTTGGGAGTGATCAGGCTGGCGGCGGGGGGCAGTAGTTGGGGGCCATGAGGCTGGCCCAGGAGGGCAGTTGGGGATCATGAGGCTGGCCAGGGAGGGAAGTTGGGGGCAATCAGGCTGGCGGGGGGGGGGGGCAGTTGGGGGATGAACAGCCTTGCGGGGGGGCAGTTGAGGGGGCAAAATGCCAGCAGGGGGGCAGTTGGGGCAAAGCAGGCCTGCAGGAAGAGTGGTTAGGGCCATCAGGCAGGCAGGTAGGTGAGCGGTTAGGAGCCAACTCTAGATTTATTGCAAGAGGGATGTCTGACTGCTGGTTTAGGCCTGAGGTTTAGGCCTGATCCCTGTGGGGTCCAGATTGGAGAGGGTGCAGGCCATGTTGAGGGACAACCCCCCCCCACACACCACAAATTTTGTGCATCGGGCCACTAGTATAAAAGATAAAAGGTAAATAATATTCATTAAAATTCTAACTAATGGAATTAGTACATCTTGGGTACTTTGATCAAATGGTCTATTTTCCATTCCAATTCTGCCACCTTGAACAGATCACATAATCTCCCTGTGCCTCAGCATTCCCACTGTAAAATGGAAAGTACAATGGTACCTGCCTTACAGGGTTCTTGAATGTGTTAAAGGTTAATAAGTAGAATATTGTCTGGTAGTATATTAATGCCAACACTTATAGTTTCCAGTATTCCTTTTCTCAAATAATTATTCTTTGTTCTATATATTTCTTTTCTGCAATTATTTTCCTTTTGCTTCTGCATTCTGGGGGGAGGAGAGGTCTTCACAATTCTGCTTGAGTGCAAATATATTTCGGTTTTACTATTACATTTTGTATGTCCTTATATTATTTTCATATACTAATTTAATTCTTTTCCATCTCTGAAATGAGTTCATTATATCTCCATATGATATCTTACTCTAGATTTATTAAAAGCTCATCTTCTTGAAAATATTTTAAGATACCTAGGCGATGCTTTCTAAAAGTTTAAGTTTTAAAATAAAGAAAATGATTATTTTCAGGGTAACTTATTTTTCTCAATTTTAGGGCAAACTTTTCATATATTGCCTTAGAAATAATAGCTGTGTTCATCTGTGATATTGTTTATAATCTTCATCTATTGACGCAGAGAATTGGTTCATCCTTCATGCCCTTCAATGTCCAATAAATGACTAGATATTTTTCCCTATCAGATATCCATTCAATTACCAAGAAAATATATATTGAGCACTTACTAATTTGCAGACACTGTTCTAGATGAAGGAGACATGTGAAGCATGGGTCAAAAATGGTTACTGCTCATATGATAGTCGACATACAATAGATACACATATAAAATAATGTTTGCATGGGGAAAATAAAGCAGAATAAGGGGCTGGAGAGTTATAAGAAATAGAGAAGAGATGGAATGGACTTGGGCAGAGACCTAGATAAAGAAAGGGAGGCATGTGGCCATAGAGCATTATAGGAAAACTGGAGGCCCGGTGTACAAAATTTATGCCTGGGGGTAGGGGGGTCCCCTCAGCCCAGCCTGCACCATCTCCAATCAGGGACCCCTCAGGTGATGTCCGACTGCCAGTTTAGGCCTGATCTCAGGGATCAGCCTTAAACCGACAGTCGGACATCCCTCTCACAATCCGGGACCACTGTTTTCTAACTGCTCACCTGCCTGACTGCCTTATCGCCCCTACCTGCCCCCCGCCAGCCTGATCACCCCTAACCGCCTCTGCGCTGCCAGCCTGATCACCTCTAACTAACCCACCTGCTGGCCTGGTCGCCCCAACTGCCCCCCTCACCAGTCTGAATTGCTCGCAACTGCCCCCTCCCACTGGGCCTGGTCACTTCCTAACTGCCCCCCCGCCGACCTTGGCACCCCCTAAATGCCCCCCTGCCAGGC
>NW_005871195.1:1096149-1106163 GCF_000147115.1 Myotis lucifugus
TCTTTTCGCTTATATATGTCAGTCCTATATTAACCCCCTGTTGTCCCTTGTCCGCCTACGCAGCCGCTGTCATTAGTATAGATGTGCAAAGGCGGTGTCCCGGACAGTTTGCATATGGCCTGTTTGAAAAACTGCAGAAGTACAGAAGGCCAGTGTAGCTAGAGCAGAACTGTAATCCCAAAGCTCATGTGCATAGGTTTTAGTTAAATTATTGATATCCAACAAATACTTGATTGTTCTAGAGCTATTTGTTTTTGGGAGGGTATTTTCTTCTGTTAGGTTTTCTGACTGAACAAAAGTCACATACAGTTTGTTAAATTCCTGTGGACTGAGATATAATGAACTCCATCCACCTCCCAATAGAGTCCAATTTCTGGTTGAGTATACTCTCTCTATTCCAAAATTAAACACAATGGGGAGAAAAAGGCAAAGTATTTTCCCAATTTCTTTGAGAATACATCTGCTCACAAAGAAATTAGACTGAAATGTATGGCATTTGTAGAATTATGTGTTTCTCAATCAATTAACATTCACAGTACCAATAGAAGATTTATCCATACTAAACACATGTTCTTTCCTAGTTTCTAATGGATAGTTGTGTTGTCAGTTTTTACTTTTTTACATATCTTAGAAAATATTTTAATAGAGACGTTCAAGGAGACACACCAGACCATTCCATCCCTGTGTTCACTTGCAAGTTTTGAGGGAACAGTTTTGAAAAGTAGAGGGATTAGGAAAAGAAAAGAGAGAGGCGGGGGCAGAGAAATCAAGAACATGGTGATTGTGAGGTGAAGACTGTAGAGTGCATAGAGGGGATAAGTGGGGATGGAAAAATAAAATAAATAAAAGAAAAACTAAAAATTTAAAGATGATGGATTTGATTTGATAGACTTTGAAACCTTCACTCAAGGGGAAGGTCAGGTTTAGAAATATACAACTTTAAGTGTTCCACATAGATGTGAGAGTTTGACATAACTCAATGCCAGGAGAATACCTTTTTCATTGCAACAGTCCCTGTGCTTGATGAAAGTCTTGTCAAAGTGGCCTTAAATCTATTCATCTCTTTTAATTTGCTTAGAAAACCCTTCTTATCCTTCAGGACTCTATTCCAATTTTATCTCCTCATAGAGCTTTTCCCTAATGGAACAGTCAACCACTTTGCATATGTTTATCTCACAGTGACCCTTTTCTTTTAATTTTTTTATTGATTAAGTTATTATATATGTGTCCTTATCTCCACATTACCCCCCACCCCACTCAGGCCCTCACCCCCCTGCTGTCAGTGTCCATTGGTTAGGCCTATATGCTTGCATATAAGTCCTTTGGTTGATCTCTCCCCCTTACCCCCACCCTCCCCTACCTTCCCTCTGAGGTTTGACAGTCTGATTGATGCTTCTCTGTCTCTGGATCTGTTTTTGCTCATCAGTTTATGTTGTTCATTATATTCCACAAATGAGTGAGATCGTGTGATATTTATCTTTCTCTGACTGTCTTATTTCACTAAGCATAATGCTCTCCAGTTCCATCCATGCTGTTGCAAATGGTAAGAACTCCTTTTTTACTGCCGCATAGTATTCCATTGTGTAGATGTACCAAAGTTTTTTAATCCACTCATCTATTGTTGGGCACTTAGGCTGTTTCCAAATCTTAGCTATGGTGAATTGTGCTGCTATGAACATAGGGGTGCATATATCCTTTCTAATTGGTGTTTCTAGTTTCTTGGGATATATTCCTAGAAGTGGGATCACTGGGTCAAATGGGAGTTCCATTTTTAGTTCTTTGAGGAAACTCCATACTGTTCTCCATAGTGGCTACACTAGTCTGCATTCCCACCAGCAGTGCATGGGGGTTCCTTTTTCTCCACATCCTCGCCAGTACTTGTCATTTGTTGATTTGTTGATGATAGCCATTCTGACAGGTGTGAGATGGTACCGCATTGTTGTTTTGATTTGCATCTCTCAGATAATTAGTGACTTTGAACATGTTTTCATATGTCTTTTGGCCTTTCTTCTGTCTTCTTTCGAAAAGTATTTATTTAGGTCCGTTGCCCATTTTTTGATTGGGTTGTTTATCTTCCTTTTGTTCACTTGTATGAGTTCCCTGTAAATGTTGGAGATTAAACCCTTATCGGTGATAACATTTGCAAATATGTTCTCCTATGCAGTGGGCTTTCTTGTTGTTTTGTTGATGATTTCCTTTGCTGTGCAAAAGCTTTTTATTTTGATGTAGTCCCATTTGTTTATTTTCTCTTTAGTTTCCATTGCCCTAGGAGCAGTATCAGTGAAGAAATTGCTTCGGCATATGTCTGAGATTTTGCTGCCTGTGGATTCCTCTAGTATTTTTATGGTTTCCTGTACACTAAGCCTATCACAATGTTTTCTCCATATGAAATGCTGATTGTTATTTGTGGAAGGAAGGAAATAAAACACAGAACATGGAATATACTTGATAAATATGTAATCAGTGAGCATATTACAAAGAAAAGGAGTGGACAAGAGACACAGGGAACCATGGAAGAAACTCACATCACCAAGGAAAAGAATAGAGAAATAAATGTAGAGGAACAAAAACAGAATGGATTTGGTCAATCTAACGTTAACTGAGCCTAGCTTCCCTTTTTGATGGAAAAATGTCTAGAAATATATATTATATTTAAGAATAAAATTTGTGTTTTGTTACCCAGAAGCCTCTTATTGGCATAAATATTTCTATCATAATAACAGTAGAAAAATAACCTCACCTACAAAATAATATTTCATGCTTTATGTGTATGATTCAGAAGGGAGATTCACTGAAGATTCATACCTTTTATTTATTTTTTTATTATTATTTTTAAAAATATTTCATTGATTTTTTTACAGAGAAGAAGGGAGAGGGATAGAGAGTTAGAAACACCGATGAGAGAGAAACATCGATCAGCTGTCTCCTGCACACCCCCTACTGGGGATGTGCCCGCAACCAAGGTACATGCCCTTGACCAGAATCAAAACTGGGACCCTTCAGTTCGCAGGCTGACGCTCTATCCATTGAGCCAAACCTGTCAGGGCAAGACTCATATCTTTTAAATTATGCATCTATCTAAAGAGGAATTTTTTTTGTTTTCCTAAGATTGTGGGTGGGATCAAAGAGGTCTAGTGAAGTGAGGGGATATTAAAAATATCAACTTGTGCCCCTAACTGGTTTGGCTCAGTGGATAAAGCATCAGCCTGCGGACTGAAGGGTCCCCAGGTTCGATTCCAGACAGGGTCATGTACCTTGGTTGTGGGCATATCCCCAGTGGGGAGTGTGCAGGAGGCAGCTGATCGATGTTTCTCTCTCATCAATGTTTCTGACTCTCTGTCCCTCTCCCTTACTCTCTCTGTAAGAAATCAATAAAATATATTTTTTAAAAAATTAAAAATATCAACTTGCTCAAAGCTCTCTATGAGAGATCAGAGGAAGTAGAGAATATAGGTTGCATTAAAAGATAAACTGAGGCATATTAAAATTTTTGAAGAGTTTATTTGAGCAGATATTTGAATAGGGCAGCACCAAACCAGAGGAGATGAGGAACATTTCACCTCTAGGGGCTGGGGAAAGGCTTTTATATAGAAAAAGCAGAAGCAAAGAAAATAATTGGTTGTCTATAGCTTAAAGTCTAGTTAGCTGTCTGTGATGGTTGTTCTTAGGTTTCGATTTTAGAATCTTGATGTATTTACAGGCTTAGATTTGGGTTCTCTCATGTTCACCACCATGGTATCATATCCACCTCAGTCTATTGGCCTCCTTGTTTAATTAATTTAACATTTGAAAGGACTGCATTTTCTAGGGAAAGGAAGAGAGAAAGACAAAGCAAGAAAGAAATGTTACCTTATAATGCATCATCTGGCCAGTAAGCAGGGACTGTTAAGCTCCCCATTAAGTGAACAGGTCAAGATTTCTCTTATCAGGTTTGAGGAGAGTTGCACAGGAAAAGGTTCCTAAACAAACACAATTTCTTTTCCTTACTTAAGGGATTTGTGCTTGAAAACTGATAGAAAACAGGAAGCACTGGGAAGTTAAAAGGAAAGACAGTTCTTGCAAAATTTCCAGGCCTCTCCTGCAAATTCAAGTACTTCCACGCAAACCGAGCCTCCAGCATGAAAGCTGGTCCCAGAGGAAGGACAGGAATTCAGCTAAACAAGCAGGGACCTCACTGTGAATGGTCATCCTGAGAAAGTTAAGTTAGGGGTATTCTAATAGTATTTTTTCCCCTAACAGTTACTCAATGAAGGCTCCAGGAATGCAGGAGTGGTGGAAGCACGCTCAGCAGACACTTTGCATTAATAGCATCTCAGTAAGAGGCAAAAGTAGGAAAACACTGTCTTGCCTTTTAGAATATTGAGGAAAGAAGTATTACAAGGTCATCATTAAAAGTCCATCTCAATCATCAGAGTGGGAAATAGCAGAATGAGGGAGGAGAAGGGGCTTCAAATAGAGAAAGAAGATTTGGCAAATGCATGAAAAGAGCCAGGGAAAGACCCTGAACCACATCCACTGTCTTCCATACCCTCTACTGTAACTCGATCTCTTCCTTTCAATGCTGAAGCATATGGGCCTTTGAGTTTTCCAAGTGCATACAAAATAAATCCCAGGAACAAAGATCAGATTTAGAGTGTAAGAAAAAAGAACACTTTTCACTTGAGATAATGCATTACTATTATGATTATTTTCACTAATGCACTAACAAAGAGTTTTTTTTTCTTTTCCAAAGCAAATATTTTACTTAAGACAGGAACTGGAATTGGGGTTTATATTGATCAAATGCAAGGATGATAATGATATGAATTTCGGGAGCTACTGGACAAATGTCAGGCCCTCCACTTCCTCTGGCTCTGAGGTGAGGGGGGATTTGGAATTCTCTGAGTTCTGAGCCTCTGAAGGGACAAGGACATGCTACCCGAAGAGAGAGGAGGAGGGCTAGGAGTCACAATATGGCTCATGGGGTGGACGGTGAGGTCAAGGTTTGAGCCACAGTATCCCCAGCATTTCCTTCCAAGCTTCCTTTACTGGGGTGTGAATTGGCACTTGGTCTTGTTTGTCTGGTACAATTATTTCCTCAACATATTTCATTTATATACTTATTTTAGCACAAAAAAAAAAAAAACTACCACAGACTTAAATCCAGGAAATCAGAACTCTCTAAAAATAGACTCAACTTCTATAATTCATGGAAAAGCCAAGCCTTGGGGGTACAATTTATGTAAACAGAGATTATGAGTAATAATTGGAACTTCATGTTAACTGGCAGTTATGATATCCAATATTCCTGGTATAGCCTCTTAATTACATTAGAAATGACACAGCAGGCTCTTAAAGTCTATTAATTGCACTAAAGGTTTAGCTAGATTTCTGGTTGTCTTTGCAGCTAAAGGACACTCTGACCTCTGTTCTTACTGAGATGATGGTCCTTTCATACCAAATCTACTGCTTAAAAAAACTCTTCAGCTCCTCAGTCAGTTTAATTATGTCATTTAAAAAATATCTTCGCCATGTAAGTCAAGCTTATAGAGTATTGCTCTTTGGGGCAGCTTATGAATTCAGATAAGGACCCCTTGCCACCTTTTTTAACTGTGGAGATAAGATAGGAGAGTGACCTGGAGGATCTTCAGCAGAAGTAAAGGTGACCTTCGTAAAGGGCATGGACATTACACATTTAACAGCTACATGAGCAATTACCATGTGTAAACATTGTGCTGGTGCAGCTGTGACAAGCACAAAGGTCATATGGACCAGAAACATTGCTTAGAAGCTTATGGTTGGTAATGGAGATGAAATGTGTACATAAATAGCTCTAATGATAGTCAGAACTAATGTAAAATCACCCTAAACACACCTAATATAAGAACACAAATCAGAACATAATGAGTGACATTGGTGAACACTAGCTACTGAAGTTAAAACAAGGAATATTTCTTCTTCCTACAAAACATAGGGATAGTTTTATGAAGAACATGACAAGTTCTAAATGGAAAGACAGGATGCAAATTTATGAAGAAAATGTAAGGAATATTTTTGATATAAAAACAACTCTGGCAAAAAACGAATAAGAAATTATAGGATTTCTTCATATAAATACCTAGAAGTTGAATTACTGGGTCATAAAGTAGCTCTATTTTTAATTTTAAAAAATTATTTGGCCTGGCTATCGTGGCTCAGCGGTTGAGCATGGACCTATGAACTAGGGGTAATGGTTTGATTCCTGGTCAGGGCACATGCCCGTGTGGGAGGACTCAATCCCTAGTAGGAGGCATGCAAGAGGCAGCAGATCAATTATTCTCATCATTGATATTTCTCTCTCATCCTTTCTCTTCCTCTCTAAAATCAATAAAAATATATTTAAACATATTTTTGAATAAACCCCATATGTTTTCCATAGTAGCTATACCAATTTGCATTCTGACCAACAGTGCACAAGGATCATTAGCACAGATTTCTAGTGCTATAGAAATAGCCTCATCAAGGGCTGTAAGGTTAAGAAATTACTTAACCGGATCATGGAAATTCTTGGATGCATGTGAAGAATGAGGAGTGCCGAGTGCAAGCTTTGAAGGAGACTACCCAAGGTTCTTCTGTAATTAGAACTGGACATTTGGAATATTAATCTGTCAATAGATAATCTGTCAGGACATATTTTGGTGGTTAGAAACTGACTATAGTGCACCAGCTCAGAGATACTATCATGGAAGTATGCGACAGCAGCAATGGAGTGGCAACAATTAAAATCGGCACCTGACTAAACAAATGGCAGTCACAAAGGTCCAGAGGAAAAATGTTTTGAACATTTTTTATTTAGGATAAAAAATGTCCAATGCCTATTCTGCTAAATGCTAATTAAAAGGAATTGCTATCCATGAAAGAACTCTCTAATGAAATGTGTTGAGTAGATGATAAATTACTCAGTTTTCAGATCTTTCAAAGCCTAAGGACTAATAATAATGATGGTGTCTAGCATGTGCCATTTAAACCCATGAATAGCCTTATGAAATATGTATTATTATTATGGCTGTTTTACAAATAAACAACTCCAGATATAGATAGCCCAATAAATTGTATAGGTCACTTGGATCATATATCATAAAGCTGATCTTTTAATCCAGATAGTGGACTCCAAACCCACCCTCTCAACCATGATGATATAATTACTAAGAAACTATTCATATGTATGATTTTAAAAGTATTTAATAACTATTTGTAAGAATATAAAAAGTAGAAACTCCCTAAATGTTCCAAAATTGTGCAATTAATGTATCTTTTTTTAATAAAATAGTGTTTGTATTCATCAAAACTGTATTTTCAAACATTAGCCATGATACATGAATATAATCAAATACATAAAAAGTGAAAATATAGCACACGAAATATGTAGTGTGACCTTTATCTGATTACATACAAAAAAGTGAAAGAAAAATTTCATTACAATGTTGACACATTTTTTCTAACCTAATACATTTATATGTGATTTCAATTAAAATATTTTTCTCTATTTTCCAGAAAACATGATTAGAATATATTACTGTTATAAGGTATTGGTAATCAGAATTTGAGATTTATCATTGTAGAACACAGTCTCTGAATTTAATTTAAAAAATTTAAGGACAGGAAAATGATTTCTATTTTTATGTTGCTCACCAGATGAAATCTCTCTAATCATCTTCCAATGGCCTCCAAGGCAAAAGTCATAATGAATAGGTGACTAGGCCAGTCTGATCCAAGGAAAGCATTTTTGGAGATGGGATTAATGCATTAAAATAGGGCCTGATAAAGGAAATCAAACTATGTGTTGACATAGTTCTTCATATGGAACATCATGAAAATGATGGTTCCACATTTGCCTGTGCTGTAGAAAGCTGACAACACTTTGTTTTAAGCTAACTTTTTTTTTACCTGTATTTATGTGACTTTTTCCATTTTTAGTATAATTTAAACTGCCAAGAGAATCCCACATTGTATTTCTGTCACATATTAGTGGGCATGAAGACACTAGCGACTAGTCTTTGAAAAGTAGCCATGGTGAATCTGCTGTAATCATTTTGGCTTTCTCAGAGTTCACTAAGGCATTTCTCAGCTATCACTGGGCTCCAGTTAGACAATCCATTTCGGACTGCTGATTTTTAATCAATTAATTGATTTATTTATTGCTCTTTATGTGTTTTGTTACATGACTAGGAGCTAGAGACCATTTTAATATATATACCTTTAAAAATTAAAATTAGCTAAATCAGTAAGGCTATTTTCCAACACCTTTATTAAATACTGTCAACACAAACACAGATAAGGTTGGATTGTTCAGCAAGTTCATTTTCTTATTCTCCAAATTAAATAATTTGTGTGAACCACAAAGGGAAGACAGTTTTACTTTTTCATGAATGTGAGAGATTTTGGTATTCAGGGAGGTTTTGAATATTTAAAATATACTTTCTTTCCTTTTTCTACAAGTTAAAAATTATTAACTCAAGCATTGACATGTAGAAAATTTAGTCCAAATGTAATAGAGTCAGATATCTTTTCAAAATAAGGAAGAAAGATATTGTTACTAAGAATACACAGTAGGAAAAGGAGGATCAGTAACTGACAATTTAAACTTTTAAGGATCAAGAGAGAGCCATCTGGATTTAATCAGCATAAATCTATAGCTTGCATTAGCCCCACAATTAAGATACTCATAAAAAATCCACTGTGTGAGTAAGAGCTCTTCTGAATCATAATTTAACCATAATACTCTATCAAATGACTGTTTCATGCTTCAATTTAAGACCATAAAGAAAATGCATGAAGCAAATAGGTTCTGAAGAGAAAAAAATCAATTAGTTTGTTACTTTTCTCATTAATATAACATAAAATATAACTATTTTAATTATGTTTATCCTTCTAATTTTAGAAAACCTTAATATTTATTAATAATATACTATTTAGTGATGATAATAACATATGTTAAGTAGGTTTACTCTACATTTTATAAACCAAATTGAAATATAATTTGGGTATTATAATTTTTGAAGAAGTGAAAATTATGTTACCCTAGCAATAATGTATGGGAAACCATGGATTCTAGCCCAATTTTAGAAAACAACTTCCCATTCCTCTACACTGTTGTTTCAATTCATTGCATTTTATGTGTCTTAAAAATATCAAGTTTCAGAATATATAGAAGATATATGGTAAACTTAAAAGCACAAAGTCTAGGAGAATCATTAAATTCTGAAATGGTGGGACTCAAACTTCTGCACTTGAACAGTAGATTGGTGAAATTGAGTACAAGCATCTATTATATATTTTTGTCTTTCAAAACAGAGAGAAAAGTTTTAGGAAATGAGGCAAAAAATGAGACTTGGAGTTGAGCAGAAACTGGAAATTCAGAATCACTAGATGTACAAAGAAATATGGAGAAAGAAAATATTTCCAACATTTCTTAAGATCATGTCACAACCAAATTTAATTTAAATCTCTAAAAGGAAAATGACTTCCATGGACATCTGGATTACTGAGTGAGTATTGAACCAGAGAGGACACTCAGTCAATGAAGCTTTGAGAGAGAAAAGAAGAAGCTGTGAAGATATGAATGAGGACCGAGGTGGAGGGGGAAGAATAATAAAAGCTCAAAACAGAAAGATTCAGATAAAGAGACAATCATCTATGGCTAAGATGTAGATGAGCAAATGATTTTCTCTAAGCAGAGCTTAGAAAGCTGCCACTGGTTTGAGTTAGCCAAGCTTGAAGCTATAAGAAAAGTAAAAAAGAATAGCATTTATCAGGCATAGTCAGAAAGTAGTCTTTTCTCATCAGTGGATGGGTGCGTGATAATAAACACCATCACATGCCTGGATTTAGGAAGACTTCATAAAATAGAATTCTGGACAACAGTTGCCTATGAAAACGTCAGTGCTCTCAATTAAAACAAAAGTTCTTTCTGTATCCAAATATGCTTTGAATGTACCTATAGTTCTATTTTTTATAGTTCTATTTTATCTTCTCTCTTACAATATCATATATATA
>NW_005871195.1:1106263-1144686 GCF_000147115.1 Myotis lucifugus
TCATGCAAGGGCGGGGGGGGTCCCTCAGCCCAGCCTGCACCCTCTCCAATCCTGGACCCCTTGGGAGATGTCTGACTGCTGATTTAGGCCTGATCCTGCAGGACATCCCTCTTGCAGTCAGACATCTCTCTCACAATCCGGGACCACTGGGTCCTAACTGCTTACCTACCTGCCTGCCTGATTGCCCCTAACCACTCTGCCTGCCTGCCTGATCACCCCTAACCACCTCTGCCTGATTGTCCCTAACCCCTCTGCCTGCCTGATCCCCCCTAACTGCCTCTGCCTGCCCGCCTAATGCCCCTAACTGCTCCCCTGCCTGCCTGATCGCCCCTAACTGCCTCTGCCTTGGCCCTCGCCACCGTGGCTTTGTCTGAAGGACATCCTGAACACGTCTGGAACACGTCTGGTCTATCCGGTCTAATTAGCATATTACCTTTTTATTAGTGTATGTGTGTGTGTGTATATATATATATTGGTTTATTGGTTGTCTTAGAGTTTCAAATACAATTTAATTAATTAAAGTTCATCTAAAAATAACACTATAGTACTTTTTGTAATGTAGGTACCTTCTAATAGAGCATTTCCAATTTCTTTCTTCCATCCCTTATGGCATTCCTGTCCTTCATTTCATTTATCAATATGATGCAATCACCCAATACATTGTTACCATTATTATCTTAAATGGTTTTTTTATAGATCAATTAAGACAAAGAAAATTAATTTTTTATTTTACTTTCATTGATTTCTTCACCACTGATTTTTCTTTCTTTTTGTAGATATAAGTTTCTGCCCTATATAATATTTCTTACTGCCTGAAGAACCTCTTTTAACTTTTCTTTCAGGACAGATCAGCTGATGGGAGGGCTGATGAATTCCTTCAGGTTTTATTTGTGAAAAAAAATTAATTCTCCTTCACATTAAAAAAAAAATTTTATTGATTTTTTTACAGAGAGTAGGTGAGAGGGATAGAGAGCTAGAAACATCCATCAGCTGCCTTCTGCACACCCCATACTGGGGATGTGCCCGCAACCAAGGTACATGCCCTTGACCAGAATCGAACCTGGAACTATTCAGTCCACTGGCCTACGCTCTATCCACTGAGCCAAACCAGTTTGGGCTCTCCTTCACATTTGAAGGATCATTTTCCTGGGGTAAAATTCAAGGTTGATCTTTTTCTCATCACTTTAGATATTTACTTCATTCTTTTCTTATTTTCATGGCTTCTAACAAGAAATATACCGTCATGCTTATCCTTGTTTTTCTATGGGCAAAGGGTTTTATCTCTGCCCTCTGATTTCTTTCATTGTTTGCCTTTGATTTTCTGAAGGTTGAATATGTTATGTCTAGATGTAGGTGTTTGGAATTTTTGTCTGTTTATTTGTTTTTGTTGAGGTGATATTTATCCTGCTTGCTATTCTCTGATATGCCTAGATTTTGCTTTGATTTCTGATAGTAGTTTTAAAACATTCTTCACCATATTGCTTCAAATATTTCTTCACCTCTATTGTTTCTGTCTAGTATTTTAATTACCTATATGCTATATCTTTTGAAATTGTCCCACAATTTATGGATGTTTTTCATTATTTTATTTCCCCCACTTTAATTTGTGAGATTTTAATTGACTTAACTCAAACTCACTCATCCTTTCTGTGGTCAGGCCCAGTTTCCATTAAACTAGCCCATTTAAAGGCATTCTTCATTCACATTAGTGTTTTTTATTTCTACCATTTTCCTTGATGCCTTCAATTTGCATATTTCTGCTTAAATTGCACATCTATTTTTTATTTTTAAAGTCTTTAGCATAATGACTACAGCAACTTTGTGTTCCCTGGATCATTTCAACATCTCTGTCATATTTGAGACGTTTCCTTGAGGCCTTAAGATATTTTTTCTTATTTTTTTGGGGGGGTAGGGATGGTATGTTTTGTAATTTTTTGTTGAAAGCCGGGCATGTTATAGAAGTTATAGGGAATGAGGTAAACAGGTCTTCAATGAGAGAATATACGTTAGTTTGGGTAAAAACTGGTCTGTGTTTAAGGTTTGCTCTACCAGTAGATACCAGAGGTTTGGGTTTCCTCCAGTGTCCTTGTTTATTTTTCTCTTTTTTCCTCCCTTGTTGTTTTCAGGTTTCCCTTTCTTAAATAGACTATTCCTTGATCCTTGTTCATTTGTAATCCACTGTTATTATACTGGAACCCCATTGGTGTGGTGGTAAGATCTAGAGCAGTGGTTCTCAACCTTCCTAATACCGCGACCTTTTAATACAGTTCCTCAGGTTGTGGTCACCCCCAACCATAAAATTATTTTCGTTGCTACTTCATAACTGTAATTTTGCTACTGTTATGAATCGTAATGTAAATATCTGATATGCAGGATGTATTTTCATTGTTACAAATTGAACATAATTAAAGCATAGTGATTAATCACAAAAACAATATGTAATTATATATGTGTTTTCCGATGGTCTTAGGTGACCCCTGTGAAAGGGTCGTTCGACCCCCAAAGGGGTCGCGACCCGCAGGTTGAGAACCACTGGTCTAGAGGAAAAGTGGTGAATAATCTATTGATTAAATCACAGTGATTTACTGTACCCCTGTTGGGGGACTATGGCTTTCACAAGTGTCTACCCATTGATATATTTTTCTACCACTTGGTCACATAGGAAGGTTAGAGGGGTTAGAGTGGGAGAAATGCCTTTTCCCTAGGTGAAATAAGGCTCTGATAAGGTCTCCCCCACTTTGTTTCGGAAAATACACTGAGAATGCTTCACAAGATCACTCATCCCCTATCCCTACCAGAGCCATAATGGGATCTTTGTTGGCTCTTTATGGTGAGAACTTAATGGGATGCTGGGAAGTCAAATAAACAAAAGTAAAGGGACAACTCTAAGGCTGTAGCCCCAGGAGTTTCTCAGTCTCATTCTAGTGCACACTGAGTCTCCCATGATCTGTCACAGTTTCCATTTAAGTGCTCTCAAGAATTGGTGACTTCAGCAGCTTCTTCTCTAGGTGGGGTAATTAGGGTGGTGACCCTCTCGGTTCTTCTGTCTCCACAGATTTGTTCAGTTTTTCTTGTTGTAAAGACAGGAGTGATAACTTCCAGCTCTTTACCTGTCAGAGCAGTATCAAGGAATGTTTTGTTTGGGCCTTTGAGATGAATGTCTTCCTGGGATTCTTCCAATCCCTGTATCCTAGGGTCCTCAGTCTAAAACACAAATACACTATATTCTCATTTTGGGGAAGGGGAAATTCTTCACTGAAATCTCTCTAAAATATGTTCAGATTTACAACAAATAAATTATCCTTTTAAAGAGTACAACTGTATTTCCTAGAAGAACCTTGTTTAGCTATAGTCTATTCTTTTGAAGGTGGCTTACCTTCTAGAGTCTCTATATACATTTATTTGTTTGGACATGATTGGCAGTTGTCACTGATCAAGTGGTGTCCCAGATAATGTTTCACAAGTTTTATTTTTTAATAAAGCCAATCTTTTTTGTTTGCAAAATCATAATTCTAAATAAAATCCAAAAAAATAAGCACCATGTTATGATCTAATCACTTCTAAAACATTACCATTTTTTGTTGTAACTCTTAAAGAACCCAAGACATATAAAACGAATAGAGTCTTTAGTAACACTTTATCTTACACCTCTCAATCCACTTATCATTTTTTTTCTCTTTTAAGCCCTTTAGTCATTTTTTTTTTATCACAGAGGTGATACTGATGCCTTAAGTATTTCCTGACCTCTGGATTTTGGAAAACAGAAGAAGGAAAATGTTCTAACACATGGATTTCCAACAGCTGACCAGCAGACTATTTTCTTTATTCACAGCGGGCAAAGGCACTGATAACTTTTTAGCCTTTGCATGACTGATTTCTTTATATCACCAGAAATGTAGTTTATTCAGGTTAAAATAATCATAAAAAATCTTCAGAATCTGTTTTGTCATTCAGTGGTGGGGTTGAAGTTTAAATAGGCTAAAATTACTTTCTGGAAGGTAACTTTCCATGAAGTGGAAAGCCAAGTAATTGATAGTTATCTGGAAGTTCACGCAGCTCATTCTTTCACAGTGAAGACAAATTTAAAAACTGTAGACATAGAAAAATTTTCGGAATTCCATTGAAGAGAATGGATTTATTGCAGAATCATGAACACAGTAACCAAATAACCACTAGGCAATCTGTGGCTATTAAAACTTTCAAAAAATAGATGAGGGTTCAGAAAGAAAAGGGAGACTATATACTTTACAATTAAGTGCTGAGCTTTTGAGCTCAGGGAACTGGTTATATACTTTTCTATTCTCTCTATTAACATTATCTACAAGGCATTAAGAGCCCAATAGTTTCTTGACTAGTACATAATGCAACTAACATGAACCAACTGGGTAACCAGTCCTGATTGAGTAAGGGGTTGTGTTCCCTTATTGGCTTTACAGACAGAACCTGGATATATTTCTTAAGAGACAGAGAGATGAAGGAAGGGATGAAAGAAACAGCATGGATGTTTTAAATACTGTTTGAAAACTTATCTGATACTCGTTTTATTGAGATAGGGGATCTATGTTCCCTTTCCTTGAAAGTGGATATTTTTGTGATTGTTTCAACCAAAAGAGTTCAATAGGAAATAGTATCCTGTGACTTGTGAAGCTAGATCATAAAATATGATGGGGGCTGTCAAGCTGTGAGGAAGCTGAAATACCTCAAATGGAGAGACCACATAAAGAGGCCTTGAGGCCACACACTCACACTACACACACACACACACACACACACACACACACACACACACACACCAAACACACATCCCCACACACCGCACACACACCAGATGCTGGTCACCTGATGTTCCAGCTCCAGCCACAGTTTGACTTGAACAGTGTAAGAGAAGCCAAACCAGAACTGCCCTCCTCAGTCCCTCCGCATATCCTGATCCAAAGAATATAAGGCAACATGACAGATAACATGATAGCTGTTGTTTTAAGTCACTAACGAGTTGTTACACAGCAATAGATAGGCAGAACAGTGTATTTCTTGTTCGTTTTTCTTCTTTATCCTCAGAGGATCTCAAATTTAATGAAGTGTCTGAAATTAGTGTAGAGTTAAAGACTCATTTAATTATACAATAACCAGAAAATATACACCTGCATTAGTGAAGGTTTTCCAGAGAAACAGAACCAGGACATATGTACACACATGCACACACACACACACACACACACACACACACACCTTTATTTTGAGCAATTGGCTCACATGATTGTAAAGACTTGGTGGTTCCAAAATCTGCAGGGAAGGTTGAAAAGCTAGACATGCAGAACAGAGTTGCAGTTTGGGTCCAAAGTTGTCCCTCTGCTGGGGAACCTGCAGAATAAGGTCAAAAGCTGCCTGCTGGCATGATCCCCTCTTGGTTGCAGAGATCAGACTTGTTCTAGTCAGGCCTTCACCTGATTCGATGAGGCCCACACACATTGTGGAGGGCAATCTGTTTTACTCAATGTCCACTGATTTAAATCCAAAAACATCCTCACAGAAACATCCAGAATAATGTTTGACTAAATATGTGGCACCATGGCCCAGCCAAGTTGACACACAAAATTAACGACCACAAAGAATGAGTAAACTGCAAGGTAGTCTCTTTTGATATCAGGTCAAATTTCTACAATAATTGGTTGAAGGACAGAAGAGAAATTTGATATTTCTGTGCCTCATTATTAACATGTTTGCCATTGGCTTAAAGTAAAATGTATATATTGGCCGGTCTTACTTGGAGAATAAGGGCCACAGCTGTATTTTGGAAAGATAACCTGTAATAACTTAGTAAGAAGAAGAGATTGAAGTTAGAAAGACCAGTTAGGTGAAAAACACTGAGTGCATGAACCGAAGCTGACATGAAGGCAGGAGAAGGAGATGGCAGAAGCATTCAGAAAACTACCTAATTCAAGTGGGAAATAAAAAGGATGGTTCAAGGATGACCCTGAAATTTAGACCCGAGTAACTGAATGTTTTAATGAAGTGTATCCACTCACCAGAATAAAATATAGAAGACTTTGAAGGGGAAACAAGGCAGAGTTTTGGAGACTAGAAAAAGAAGTTGAGTTTGGAACATGTTCAGTTGAGGTCCTAAGGGATTTATTCCATGTCATCACATTAGCTTCAGGCCATCATTCCAGGCCTGGCCCTTTACAAGCATCCATTTTTTTTTCCATCTGAGGTCTGAGCCAGTGTTCCTTATCATTAATGATGAGAAATAGGAAAAATAGAATGGTATTAAAATTATCTTTCCTTGATCGCCTTCTTTGCATCACACACCATTCTACATAATATTCGTGTATCCATTTTAATCTGGCATATCTATTCTGTTGTGAATTCACAGGTGAGAAAAACGAGTCTCAGAGTGGTCACTTACTAAAACCTAGGTCACTGTGAAATGTGCCTTTTTTTAGGTCATTGATCCTGGTAAATATATTTCAACAATTCCCGTAACCAACTGGATGCTGTTACTATCCCCTGGCAAACAGGAAGAATTCAATCAATATTTTAAGGAATAGTAATTTGAGACACGCAGAGAAATCCATGTTATCTCCTTTCACATACATTTAATATCTTCTTAATTTCTTGTGCTCAGCTTCTGCAGGCTACCCCATTCATTGAGCTGTCAGGATGATAGCCACCTCTTTTAAGGAGGCCACAGGAAGAACTGTGCTTTCTGTTGTAAAGCACTTAGAACTTTCTGGGTAGAGTAGCTGTTACCACTTGAGGGCATCCTGTCATTATGTTCTGTAATAGGCCTGAACTCCTAAATCCACCTCAAAACCAGAGCCTCCTGACAGAAGAGACTAGGCAGAAAAACATAGCCTTTGCCGGAAACGCTGAGGCAGCAGTGAAAATGGTAATTTACCATGCTAAATTGGTGTTTCCTGGAGTGCCAGGTCAGTGAAGACTGGATTTCAGGAAATGCTAAGTCAACAGAAGAGGGTACGTGACACAGACAGAAGTGGATGGAATCTTCCTGGCAGGGACCAAAATAGGCATTTCCGCCACACCATGCATTTTACCAATCAAATGATTTGGGAGGAGGAATCTGCATTCGAAGCTTCTTTTGAGCAGAGATGGCAAGGAAAACCCCATTTAAGTGGCATTCCTCCAGAGAATAGTGTCAGTAGTCCTACTGTGAGCCCACCAGTTCTAGGGGAGATGTTGAGAATGGATGATATGTTTGATTGGAAAACTTTAATCGATAATTTAATCCTAAACATTAGAACTTTTCCCCTTGGATATTAAACAAATATGATCCAACAAATGCATAAAACATTCAAATATGTCTGACAGTTTATAATTACTAGTAGAATCCAATACTTCCTTCTCCAGTGTAGAATGGTAAATAAAAATATTCATACTTATATGACTACTTAATATTCCTTTGGTGTTTATCCATGCTAACAGGGGGCAAAAATAAAACAAAACTAATAGCTTCTAAGGAAAGAGCATTGTGCCCTGAAGAGAAGTCATGGTCAAAATTAGAATGCAGCATATAAAGCTTTACTTTATGATAGTAAACTCTGGTAAACCAATAGATTTTATTGATTCAGTACAAACTATAATTTTTTTTGCTCATCAAAGTGTAAGTCTGTAGTTTCATCCAGTGTACATTTGTAGCTTCATCCAACCGTTCATCCTTTTAGCAGTCCATTTTACAATCTGAATGAATAGCAATGCTTTGTTGTACACCAAATTGCCTTCACTTCTGTTGGGAGGATGGTAAAATATATCAAATTTGTGAAAAAAGCATAGGGGGAAACCTATATCTTGTAATTCAAAGATGCTGAACTTTAGTTTTTCCTTTTAAATTGATTTTTTAATGCTATGTAAAATGTAAAAAGGAAAAATATATTTACACTAAGGAAGTTCATTTCAAAACTAATCTTAATTATTCAAAAATATAATATAATAATATAATATAATATAATATAATATAAGATATTAATACCTTAAGTGAACATGGTTAATTATATGAAGAAAGCAGCTAGTTAGTTTTATGAAATTTGGTCCAATACCATTCTTGAGAGTTTGTAGGTTTTTTGGTAAATATATGTTTTATTGATATTAGAGAGAGAAAGGGAGAGAGAGAGAGAGAGAGAGAGAGAGAGAGAGAGAGAGAGAGAGAGAAACATGAATCCATTGCCTCCCTTAAGCACCCAACTGGGGATTGAACCTGCAACCTGGATATGTGCCCTGGATATGTGCCCTGACCAATCCACAACCTGGGTATGTGCCCTGACCAGGAATCGAACCAGCAAGATGCTCAAACAAATGAACCACACTGGCCAGGGCCCATTCCTGAGAGTTATTAAATAAAGGGACCATGAGTGTCAGATTTTTTCTGCCCTCCTGGTTTCATCCTTCACCCCAGTAGCTGCAGTTAGGGTATTAGCAGGTCAGCAGTTGAGTGAGCCATATCAGGTGATGGTTTAGGCCCAGTTTTCTTTAACACACGTCATGACTGCTTTAGTATAACAAGATGGAATCTTAAAAAGATCTGGAGGTAAACTCTTCTTATTAAAGGCAAACTATCAATTTTCCCAACCAAGAACATTGGTCAGGGATTTACTCAGAAGCTTGGTCTTGGATTTTCATTCAAAATGGAGTAAAGTTTTACATATACTCGCAACACGCACACAAATCCCTTGGGTCCAGAAACAGAGACTATTACAGGTTGAATAATATAAAATGTTCTAGTTTGGATTTCCCTGCTAGTGTCAGGATGTTGGGAAGCTCTGCTGGTGACAGACTAGAACAGTGATGGTGAACCTTTTGAGTTTGGTATGTCAGCATTTTGAAAAACCCTAACTTAACTCTGGTGCTGTGTCACATATAGAAATTTTTTGATATTTGCAACCATAGTAAAACAAAGATTTATATTTTTATATTTATTTTATATATTTAAATGCCATTTAACAAAGAAAAATCAACCCAAAAAATGAGTTCACGTGTCACCTCTGACACGCGTGTCATAGGTTCGCCATCACTGGACTAGAAGAAACATTCATTGGGGAGTTAAGAGCCATTTATTGTAGGTCTCAGTGACAGTAAATTGCAAACAAAGCATGTATATGTGAGGTACTGTAAATAACTACCCTACATTGACTTCCTTGAAGGGAAAAAGAAAAGTTTCTACTCAATAGACTTTGAAAGTAATATCAGGAAACATGCACAAAGAGATCATTGCTATGAAATTTTCCATCACCTTGTTACAAATGGAGAGTAAAAAGCATCCTATTACAGGGCTAACTTCTTTTTCATTTAACTGACAAGCTGCTCCTGTTCTGTGAAATGGAATGAAATGAATGTCATGGCCTTTTTAAGTGGCATGGGGGATCTATTTATTGTGAGAATAGATTGGCTGAAAGACGGTAAAATGCAGAGATAATTTTTGAAGGCAGCTCACAGCCTTGCTGTGGAGTGCCTCAGAACCCACCTGTCCATGGCATCTATTCTTCCTCCAACAGGTATCTCATTTATTGAAAATCATTTTTCTTGCCATCATCAGCCAACACCCCTGCCCAGTTGAAGAGGGAGTTTAAAAAAGCGACACTGACAATGGCATGTGGTAACTTGGCATGAAGGTTAGGGGCATGAAAAATTGTCACTTGGTGCCTATTAATTTCATTGGAAAATACAAGAGCAAATGTGTTTCAGATCTTTTTCATTAGCACATGTCTTCTGTGGTTCTCTGTGTGGGTGACACAGCAGGAAGGTGAGGTGTGAGATGAAAAAGCTACAGTTTTGTTGGTGGTCCATAAAGGTATTTCTTACTCTGTTAACTAGAAGGATGGATAGGTTATTAAAAGATGTTGTTTTCATTAACTAGAAGGATGAATGAGTGTATTAAAAGATTTTTTAAATGTAATCTCAAGTGATATTTTGCATATCTATAATAATAAAAGTGTAATATGCTACTTAGACCAGACAGCCAAATGACCTTCCAGACGACCTTCAGGATGAAGCCGGGGCTGCGAGGGCCCAGCCCCTTGCACAAATTTCATGCATCGGGCCTCTAGTCAGTTATAAATATCCAGAATGCATTTTTCTGAAATTTTACTTTTACCCTAAGTTTCAATAAAAATCACACTTTACAAAATATAGAACTCATCTTTGTAGCAAATATTTAAAGCAGAGATGATGAAATTCTGATAAAATATGCATAAAGACACTCAGAGACAGAAAATGTAGTTATTCTCATATTTAGCCAAGTAAATTATATAAAGAGGAAAAACAATAATGAGAATTTAACCTAATGTGGCAAGCTCATCTTGAACTTTCCATAACCCCTTTAGCCCCTAGTTTTCATTAAACTGGTTGTATATATTCTGTGATAAAATATGTAACTGGATTTTTGAGGGTGGTTACAGGATAGATACATTTTAGGGTTGAAGACTTATTTTGAAATCAAGGAATGAAGGAAACACAGGAAGAGAGCAGAGATCACAATTCAGAACACAACAATAACATAGTAAGGGAAAGTGTATTTCCGTGAACATGTGCAACCTTCAGTAAGCCAATTATCAGCCACTAAATAGTGAAATACTGACCTTATTTAAAACTAGAGGCCCAGTGCACAGATTTGTGCACCATTGGGGTCCCTCAGTGTGGCCTGCGGGGATTGGGCCAAAACCGGCAGTCCAAGGTGGCCTGCCACTCCTGCCTGCCACTCCTGCTCATCCCGGCCCCGTTGCTGTTCAGTAGCCTTACTGCTGCTCTACTGCGGTCTCTGGGCTGGAGCCCCTTGGTCAGCTGAGCACTGCTCCCACTGTGGGAGTGCACTGAACACCAGGGGGCAGCTCCTACATTGAGCGTCTGCCCCCTGGTAGTCAGTGCACATCAGAGTGACCATTCGAAAGGTCGCTTAGGCTTTTATATATTACTAGAGGCCTGGTGCAAGGATTCATGTACTGGTGGAGTCCCTCAGTGTGGCCTGTGGAGATCGGGCCATAACTGGCTCTCTGACATCCCTCGAGGGGTCCTGGATTGCAAATGGGCGGTTCTCAGGTGATGCACCCCAGAATCAGGCTCCCTCCTTTCTGGTTCTGGGCACATCACCTGAGAACCGCCGCTAGCAAGTGACCTGCAGCTTGGAAGCTCCTGCGTTGAGCATCTGCCCCCTAGTGGTCAGTTGGCCAGTCAGCCGGTCGGCTAGTCACTTAGGCTTTTATATATAGACTAGAGGCCCGGTGCACAAAAATTTGTGCACTCGGGGTGGGGAGGGGGGTCCCTCAGCCCAGCCTGTGCCCTCTCACAGTCTGGGACCCCTCAGGGGATGACCACCTGCTGGCTTAGGCCCGCTCCCCGAGGGATTGGGCCTAAGATGGCAATCAGACATCCCTCTGGCAGCCCAAGAGCCCTCAGGGGATGTCCACTTGCCAGCAGGGAGCAGGCCTAAACTGCAGTCGGACATCCTTAGAGCTGCTGAGGAGGCAGGAGAGGCTCCCACCACCACCGCTGTACTGGCAGCCATCAGCCTGGCTTGTGGCTGAGCAGAGCTCCTCCCATGTGAGAGCGCCCTGACCACCAGAGGGCAGCTCCTGCATTGAGCGTCTGCCCCCTGGTGGTCAGTGTGTGTCATAGTGACCAGTCATTCCCAGACTTTCTACTGTTAGGGTCAGTTTGCATATTACCCTTTTACTATATAGGATAGAGGCCTGGTGCACAGGTGGGGGCCGGCTGGTTTGCCCTGAAGGGTGTCCCGGATCAGGGTGGGGGTCTGGCCAGCCTGGATGAGGGGCTGATGGCTGTTTGCAGCTGGTCACACCCCCTTCAGGGTGGGGGTCCCTACTGGGGTGCCTAGCCAGTCTGGGTGAGGGGCTGAGGGCCGCTTTCAGGCTGGTGGGTGACTGAAGCTCCCAACCTCTCCTTTTTTTCTTTTTTTCTTTTTATTCTGGGATTTATTTACCTTCTATGGCTGTCACTGGAACTGAGAGCTGGCTTTAGCTCTGAGGCTCGGCTCCAGTTCTGAGACCTCGGCTGCTGAAAGCAGGTATCTGGGTTTGTTTGGCTTCTATAATTGAAACACTGTTGCAGCTCCAGCTCCAAGGCCGGCTGGCTGAAAGCAGGTTTCTGGGGTTTGTTTAGCTTCTATAATTGCAACATTGTTTCTTAGAGTGCAGCTCAGAGGCCGGCAGCGGCAGGTGGGGAACCTTGGCTTCCTCCATCACTGGAGCAAGCAAGCCTCCTGTTCGCTTCAGCTGCCTGGCTGCCGGGCCGCCATCTTGGTTGGCAGATAATTTGCATATCACCCTGATTAGCAATGGGAAGCATGTTGGAGGTATGGTTAATTACCATGTTTGTCTATTATTAGATAGGATAGATGATTATTTGGGGGCAAATGTGTATTGATCTCTGCATAAGAAGGTATTCTGCTTTTGAGTTTTCACTTATGGGAAGACTTCTGTTTCTAGTATCATGACAAACTATACACCTTGAATGACCATCTCAATAAAACCAGTAAAATGTTTTAAAGTAAAATATTTTTAAAATCTCATTTATTGCATTGCTCAGCAGGCATAATAGAAAACAAACAAACAGACAAAAATCAGACACCCAAAGAGAAGCCAAAGCAGAAACCCTAAAGAGCAAATAATCTCCAAAGCCAACTGGGGGTTCTCATAGGAGACCTTGGTATATAACCAGGACCCCCAAGGTACTGTAATGGTGTCTTTCAAAACGACAGGGACAGAGCTCTTAACTGTTATAACATGGTGTGAGAACACCACAAACAATTTCACATAGCCTACGGAAATGGTGTGGTTGGGTTTCCTGATGCCTTTTATACCCAGGGAAATAAAGTTTTGCTTTTAAACTGCTTTAGAGTTTAAACATTTTGACATGCATTTCCTATTTAACCTCAAAAAAACTCTATGATGTTAGAATCTTTTATTATCCTGGTTAAGAGATTAGGAAACCCATGGTCAGTGAGAACAAAGACTTGCAGAACTTGGAATTAAACCTAATTTTTCTGATTCTGAATCCTGTTTGCTGTCCAAAACTGTCCAAACACAGTCTATGAGTGTGGTCAACTTCACCTCCTAACGTATCCAATTTGCATCTGTGGAATAGTTTCTGCCCTGGGAAACTTTGGCTCCCTGCCTAATAGATTGTTAAAGCCTGTAAAATGCAGCATTTTCTTCATGTTTCCCCCTCATAACCCAATTTAGCAATTGAGTACAGAACAGATCAGCAGAAAAGCAATGATACCCACATGCTATTTCAAACCTTCTCAGAAGAGTAACATTCTTTAAAATAGCTATTGAGGTGATTAAACATAATGTAATCAAATCACACTAGTGTTGACGGCTCAATAAATAGTACCAGGGGAGTTACAAAGGTTTCATTCAGAATCATCCTACCTGGGGTTAATCTCAATCTCTTATTCTTCCCCAAATACATTGGTTTATCTATGAGTCTTAAAAGGGCTTTCAATTAACAACCATGAAATACATGTTTAAAACTTTTAATTTAATAAAACAACCTAGTGCTACCTGACGATATTAAAACAAACAAGCAAACAAAAAACAAGGAACTATAATATACAACTGTAGGAAATTTATGGCAAATCAAATCTTACATGAAATGAGAGTTAACTTTATATCAAAAGGAAAACTTTTGATGATGATGCTGATGACAATTTGATGAAAATATATATGTATGACATGCATCATATGTGATATATATATATATATATATATATATATATATATATAATTTGAGAGAATTATATTAAAATTCTGTTTTCCTTTGACATTTCTGAAAGGAAAGAATAAAGAGACTACATTAGTTCAAGACCAATATATTACACAATGGCACTCAGAGCTTACTAATGAAATGGAGGACTAGCTCCCACCATTGTAAGATTTCTATGGTTATTTTACAGATATCTCAGTATTCCAACAGATGAACAGATGACGGTTTCATATCCTGGATGCTGGCATTAAAGTAATGAAAATAATTTTGAGTTCATATGGGTAGTTGAGTTCTCTATCTCTCTTGATTTTCATCATTAAATAAAGAAGAATGGATTACACACATAAAACCAAGTATCAAAGACAAAAGAATGTTGTTGTTTTTTGTAAAAGAGAGTGAATTTCAGTCAGTTCATTGATACAGTGCAAAGATGACTGAGGTGGAAATGACATGAAAGATGCATTCTTCCAAATAATAGTAAACTGTGATAATAATATAAAAGATGATACGGGATTATATGTACAAAAAGACATAGAATTTCTATTTTCTGTAACTCTTTTTGACTCTGATTTTATACTTGTTTAATATTCAGAAGAGTGACTTTTGTGAAATAAATGACCACATCTAATTAGATAACAGAGTCTAATATCAGAAACCTCTGGCTCCTTGTAGAGGGCTTGGCATAGCAGCTTCTGGATCTTCAGAGGGAATATACTGCTGATGCCCTCATCTTCCAGAATCAATTTGGTCTCTCCTTTTACTTCTCTGAGTTCTATTTGCATCCTATGCTTCAGGTTTTTATTATGCCTTACCAAAGACATTGCTACTAGCATTGTTTGAGCCTAACATTATTCTCTTTACTCACATCCTGTATGGCTCCTCTCCGGCATTTTAGGACCATGTTTGTTTTCATAACTGCTCTTTAGCACTGACTTCTGGCATAGCCTCTCGTTTTACCTTCAGAGGAGGGAATCCTGTTTAGAATAGTTCAGAGAACAAAGAGAGCTGGAGGGCTGGAGTACCTGGGTTTGATTTGTATCCTTGGTTTCCCATCATCATGAACACAGAATGTTGACTCTACTTCCATCTCTGTTAGCCCAGAGCTTTCACCTTAGATGTTTAAGAATAAAAAGCACGCAGGCAAAAGGAAAATCACACCATCTACTGTATTAAAGTGCATTGAAATGAAAAGTGATAAACATGGGAACATCTACCACCAACACTCATACCTTCAACAAGTAATTATTGAGGTGTCACTTTCTTTCAAGAACTGTTCTAGCACTGGATAATATGAGAAAAAAAGGGGATCTCTGCCTTCATGAAGAGTATATTCTAATTAGGGAAGATAATAACATAAATATCTGAGATAAATTATTATTGAATGCATCATATGCCAAACACTATTCTAAGTACTTGTATTACAGAAGTCACAAAACAATTTCTATGAAAAATAAAATGGAATAATTGTATAGAAAGTGATAATGAAGGATGGATTTGGTCACCAATACATTTAGATCTATGATCAGGGAAGAATATCAAATTGAGATTTGAATGCTCATGAGGAGATAACTGTGCAAAGATCCCGGGAAAGAACAGAGGGAAGAAATAGTCCAAATGCACCAAGAAATGACCTTGGCTTGACCAAGACACAGAAAAGAGTACGTCTGAAGCACAATGAAAGGGAAAATAGTAGAAGATGAGGTCATATAAGTCTCAAGCTCAAGATATTACAGATCACAGTTAGAAGTTTGGGTTTTAATCCAATCACACTGAACCGCTATGAATTAAATTCTTTATAAGGATGTGGGTACAAATGACGCTCTGATCAGTATATCTGACCCTTGCAAATAATTGTTTTACAAAGGGTTGACAAGCTACCCCTCCTGCCTTCAGTCAGAAACCCTCCTTGCATTCCTTGACATAGCATTCATTGCAGTTAACAACATATATCTCCACAGAACATGGACTCTCCCTGGTTTCACAGCTCGCTTTCACTATTTGGTGTCAATGCCAGTGGGACTTTGCAAAGTACAATATCTGTAAGTTCTACTGGTGAACTAAAGTTCAATTGTTTCCCTAATATTTAAAGCATAAAATCACAGGAAGTTCATATTTATTTATTTATTTATTTTTAATTTGGTTTGAATTTGGTTTGGGTAAAACATTTTACTTACCCTCAGGTAGATGGATTTGCATAGAGACTATTTTGGTGAGTGTGTCTTCTGCCCATGTGGTCTTTGAAGCATCATTAAATAGTAATGTCAAGGTTAAGAATGTACTTACTCAAGTTATAAAATTTTGAATATAAAAAAGCCCTGGCGGAGGTTTATAAACCGATCTCTAAATATGCTTCTCAATATATGCCCAACCTCCACACTTTTAGTCACCCATACACCACTTGAGACAGCTCAATCATACTATGATCATATTTCATTGTTAGAAAAATTTATTTAATGACTGAAATGTCCCACTCCATGTGGTCCTGATTTTATTCTCTGGGAGCTTTTATATTACATAGACAACCATGCAAGGGCACTGGCATATCTCAGCCTAACTCCTCTGTAAATTGAACACATAAAATTCTCTCAGTATTTTCCCATTCAAATGAGTTCAAAAACCTATTTTCTATTGGATTGCTTCTCAGGGATACATTCACATTCATCAATATTCTTTCCAAGTGCTATGTCCAGAAAAACAAAATATTCCTAATGTGCTCTAACCAGCACTAGCCATCCCCCTTCTTTCTGAAACTCCCCATCCTTCTGAAAAGCTAACCACTAAGGTGCTTGTTGCTCTAGATCAGGGGTCCTCAAACTATGGCCTGCGGGCCACATGCAAATACAAATATTGTATTTGTTCCCGTTTTGTTTTACTTCAAAATAAGATATGTGCAGTGTGCATAGGAATTTGTTCATAGTTTTTTTAAAACTATAGTCTGGCCCTCCAATGTTCTGAGGGACAGTGAACTGGCCCCCTGTTTAAAAAGTGTGATGACCCCTGCTCTAGATCTTTGTCTTAAAGAACTTTTCACATTAAACCATAGCTTGGTATGCTCATACGTGTCCTCCTCAAGACCTGTGGGTCTTTCTGTCTTTAATAGTAGTAGGTAATAATAAACAACATCTATGACTTGTTACTGTGCACCATTAACTATCATTCATGTGCTAACTTATTTAATGCTATTCTCTATGAGGTGAATACTGTCTTATCCCCATTTTTTCTGAGATATGATTGGGTGAAAGAAAAAAATGAGTGAATGGTTTGACTATTCTCCCACCTGTCAAGAACCACAAATGGAGCCTGAATGTCATTCCTTTTCTTGCAGAATCAGGTTTTCAGGATGCTATTAGCTGACTTGCTAATCAAGAATATTATTTCTCCAATAAGGGACAGACAGAAGCAGAAAAAATTAAATACCAAAAAATAAAGCTAGAATGAATGAAACAATATACATCTCACTGATTTCTAACTGGAAAAATCACTCCATTTAGGCAAAGCCTTATTTCCTGCACACTCCAGGTTCTGTACCCGCCCCCAATCCACTGGGCACATAGGCAATCTCTCAAGAACTTAGGCAAGGTAATTACAGGGAACCTTCCATCCTTCTTCCCTCACTCTATGTGCCAAGCAGCCATTCAGGCAGTCTGGCTGGTTTCTGGGAAATATCCCTGCTCCCTACAATTCCCGTAAGGCAGCAGCCTTCGTATTCCTTTTTCTTAGCATTCAGAAGGTTCCCCTTCATTTGCTGTCATGATTTAAAGACAGCGTAGTCTAACTGCCAAATTTAATGTCAGACACATGTACCTTGGATCAAATGTCCTGCTGGCCCCTGTCCAACCTTCCCCCCTCCACCTTGGATTTCCTGACTTAATTATCTCAAACTCAGATAAAGCAGATCCAAATTCTATGAAAAATCATATCATTAGCCATTATGGAATGGGCTTCAGATGGAAAACAATTGCAGAGCACGAGCTGCGGTAAAATGACGAGGAACGCTATTCACTCCTAAGTCAGTTTTCCCGTTCAGCATTTTACTAGGTGTGAATAGGTTTTAAATGTATTTTCCTCTACATGCCATCTTGGTCATTTCCCCAGAAAGTAGGTCTGTGTCCCAAGACCTGGACTCGAATTGTTGACGAGTGACTCAATAACCACCTTCCTTGTCCCAAGGGATTACATGGAGGATGGTGACCAGCTGTTCTCACTCTCTGATGAGGCAAGAATCAGAGAAGGGCGTGAATTGCAGCTGGAGGGAATGCAAATGATGTAAGGAGGAGCTCCGGGGGTAGCAAGCATGGTTAAGCACAGGAGGAGTTAGCAGAGCAGTTAATTTCATCCCTGCCAATGTGTCTGGCCTGGTTTGCTAGCTTCACCTAAGGCAGGGAGTTCACCCAGATGACTGACAGATCTTGCTGGTTCCAAGATTCTGCCTCCGTTCCTCCTTGTGCATTGCAATTGGTGACCCCCACAGTCTACTTCTCAATGCAGATGATTCACAAAAGTTAAATCAATGGAGACATTTTAAAGATTAGACAGCTACAGGAGTTATATGATGCAGAGACTACACAAATTAGGCTTTAGAATCAGGCAGACAGGAAGGGTGCAGGCTCAGCTATGTATTTGTTTTCTGAGCTCAGGCGAGTCGCTTAATGTTCTTGGGCTTATTTCTTGCTGGTGTTATGAGAACTGGATAAAATGTAAAGCACAAAAGACACATAAGTAAAAATGCTTCTTCTTTAACTAGCAAATCTGGGTGGACTTCATAATTATTTCTTTAGAGCGTATGTCGGATTTATTTATAGCTCATCTCTTGGTTTTAAACACCAGAGCTCCTGAGACTGAAGATTAGTATTTTATAGTTCTAGAAACTGAGATTCAAAGAAATTGAGGGGATTGTTCAAGTCATATGGCTAATAAAGATGATTTAGAAACTGGAATTGAAACTATGCCCAGCTTCTCCAGATCTGGGATCAATTGTGTCTATTGTTTCATTATTTATCAGAGTTCACCTAATAAAACCTGTAAATTTACTATGACAAGAGAAGGGAATAACCATAACTGTCAAAACTGTGACCTTTTCTCAGGATGAGAAAGCACTTTAAAACAGCCTATCTAGAGATATCTTAATCTATATGTAGTTCTTTGTTTTTGTTTGTTGTTGTTGTTTTTGGCCAATAGTGTTTTATGACACTTTGTCTGATGTTAAGTCTTTGCTTAGCAAGTTTCCTTTTCTCTATGAGTATACTTATATTATTTCACAATAATCCAGCATCGCTGACAGTGACCAATGAGACAGGATTCACCATCTTTATTGGACAAAATATGTGAGCATATATCTTTATAGGGGATAAAAGATCATGTGGGGAATGGGAAGACCTATCAAGTAGCCTTCCTAGGAGTAAGATTCTCAAAAACTGAGCTTAAACTGAAAGAAACATATTCTCATGTGTACCATTCTCCCCCAGTCCCTAAATTGGGGTCAGTGTTTGCTGCTCCAATAATCTCTCCCACATTTGTTTTGAGAGTGCAAGAGTATTAGCAATGTACTCTAGCTTTCGGGAACTCTGCTGTTGGAATTATCTATACTGCACCATCCAGAAAATATGCAGTTGTCTCAATTCACTCAAAGACGATACTAGATGCATAGGAAAGAAGAAAACTATTTGGGTAAAATAAATGCCCCTTAAAGCTTCAGGGCTTAATTCTCTTGTGGAGCCCCTGTTAGAAAGGCTGATGAAGAATCTAGGTAGTTCCCCTTTCCTCACTCAACGGTGTCCCTAATGGTCTCAGTCTTTGTTAGGGTACTCCATGTTCACTCTCCACTTGGAAAGACCAGCTAGTACCAAGGGTCCCTCATCGTAGATGGCCTGCTCTGGCTTTGTTTCAGCACTAACTTGTAGACATAAAAAACAAAATGAGTAAGAAAAAGCACCGAGTCATGTGAGTAAAGATGTTTATGTAAGTTCAATTCATATTGAATAAATTTTACAAGCTTCTAACTGTGCTAACTTTCATAAGGAAAAGAAGTATCATGATAATACAGTTCCTGCCCATCACCTACATTATTATTTAGTCTGTGATTTCGATTATGATATATTCACAGACTATAGAGGAAGATAGAACACAATCAAATGCTATAATAAAAATTATTTCATAGCAATTTTCAAGATAAAATAGAAAACGCAGATATTCAAGTATTAGGACTCCCTGAAAATGACCAGATTTGGTAAAGAATTTGAATAGAATCTGAATAAAAGTCTGGTTGATAAAAATATTAATTTATTGTGGAGACAATATCACTAAATTTATATAGATAGATAAAGTATATAGGATCTCTCTCTCTCTCTCTCTCTCTCTCTCTCTCTATATATATATATATATATATACATATATGTAATTTAATAAACATAAATATGTTTCCAGTTAATGTGGGATGCAGAGAGCAAGGTAGCTGATCTGGAAGCAGGTTAAATTGACTCCTATATTCTGGGCTCTGTTAGAAGTGTGAAAATGACAGCTGTGATGGGTGTTTTCCTCCTTAGCTTGGTTATACAGTGAAGCAGAATTTAAGTGATCTGACCTGCCTTTCTCCAGTTTGTTTAGATGGCAGGATGAGTTAAAGGGGCAGATACCAGGTAAAAAATGGTAGATCAAGCTTGTCAAACTCAAAGGTTAACATGGGCTGAATAAATAAGGCATTCGGCCCGCAGGTCGTGAGTTTGACATGCTTGAGATGGATCTTTGCCCTGCCTGGAAAGCCCTGAGTTTAGGCAAAATGAAATATACCATATGTTCTGTACACCTATAATGTGTATAGATGCATAAATGCTAGGTTATATCAGCAGAGCAGAGGTCTCCAGGAAACCCATCCTGGAGTTCAAGGTGAAATCCAGGCTCTTCTGTTGAGAGAGATGGAACTGTAGGTTAGCACCAAGTACATTTGTTAAGTCTCTGTTTGTTTGTTTTTTTATCTGAGAAAAATGAATAATACATAAACTTTCAGGGTTTGGAGGAAAGATCAGCACTTGGGCACATAAACTGTAGATGCCTAATAAGTGCTAGTTATTTTCTGGATAAATACTTCAATTTATTTTTTATAAATGTAACAACAATATATGCATGGGTGGACAAAAGTAGGTTTACAGTTGTTCATATGAAAAACAATACAATAATTAATGCATTAAAATATCAGTATAAACTCTGTGTTATGTACTCAGAACTATAAACCTAATTTTACCCATCCTGTATATATGAAAAAATGCCTCCATCTTGATTTAGATTTTTGTTTTGTTTTCTCTTTGGGGTTATATTAGCTTTCCCCTATTCATGGAGGTAGGAGGTAAAGGGGGATGTTTGGTACAACTCTTAGAATCAAACCTCAGGGGTTCTCTATGTTATCTATCGAATGGCCCTTTGCTGAGTAGGAATTTTAAGATCATGTACCTAGAAAGGTGAACAAATGCTGCATGTGTAGGTTAAAAATGCATGCCCACGAGTGGTCAAACCCCTTTTCACTGCAAATGCCTGCAGAGGCAGGTGGCCTTGGAACAACAACTCAATTTTGCTTTGTGCTGCACCAAACTTCCATTCAGGACCTGATCAGAGTAACTGTAATTGAATAAGCAAGAGAACAAGAGCAAAAGGGAGAGAGTGAGAGGGAACTTTGGGGAGTTAAATTGGTAATAGACTGAGCGCGCGGGAAATCGGTAATAGACTAGCAGGCTGAGGCATGTCACTGGGCCTCGCATAAATCGTGACTGAAAGTCATTACCACCAGCGAGCTGCCCAGTCAGCTGCTAGAGTGTGTTCTCAGCATTGATTTTGTTCCTGCTGATCACAGGCCCAGCGCAGGGTCTCATCATCCCCATGCCTTTGGCAGCAAACAGCAGACAGCAAAACTTAAATAAGTAAATAGAAAAGAGGGAGGAAAAAAGTGAGTGCTGGTCTAATATAAAGAGACAGTAGCCCTTTGCCTTGGAGATGTTCTGTCTGAACAGGGCCACCCACAAGGCAATGGTGTTCTGCTTCCACAGAAATAGCTGGGCAGATCCAATATCATTCACACGCAAATAAACAAAAGATAAATGATTTCTCTTCCAGTATATCTTTTTGAAACGTCTATATCCTTAACATATTAGGAGGAAATATAGATGACCTGTGACTTTTATGCAGATGGTAGGCAGGAAAAAGAAGACAACTTCCAGGATGTTACAAAGAGTGAATACATTTTAATTAATTTTAAAAATATATATTTTTATTTATTCCAGAGAGAAAAAGAGAGGGAGAGAGAGATAGAAACCTCAATGATGAGAGAGAATCAGAGAGAGAATCATTGATCTTCTACCTCCTGTATGGCCCCCAGTGGGGATCTAGTCTGCAACACAGGCATGTGCCCTGACCGGGAATCAAACCATGACCTACTGGTTCATAGGTGGACACTCAACCACTGAGCCATGCCGACCAGGCAAAATAGTGGATGTATTTTAAATTGATAATATTATAATGCACTAGAGGCCGGCCCAGTGCATGAAATTCATGCAAGGGGCTCAGCCCGCCCAGCCGCAGAGGCTTGCCTTGGCCCTTGCAGCCCCGGCTTCGTCCAGAGGTCCTCTGGAAGGACATCCGGCAGGTTGTTTGGCTGTCTGGTCTAATTAGCATATTGTGCTTTTATTATTATAGATTAAAAAGCTTCTATGAGATAAAACTTCACATGCCATGTCCAACCAGTGTGGCTCAGTGGTTGAGCACCAACCCATTAATAAGAGGTCACTGTTTCGATTCCCAGTCACGGCACATGCCCAGGTTTTCAGACTTGATTCCCAGTAGGCAAGCTGATTAATGATGTTTCTCTGTCTCATCAATGTTTCTATCTCTCTATCACTCTCACTTCCTCTCTCTCTCTAAAAATGAATAAAAACATTTAAAAAATAAAATTTATATACCTTATTTAATTTCTATAACAATTTATTTCTATAACTTTAAATATTTTTCACAGGAGAAGAGTATTATATGTTGGATTATGTCTCCCACTTCCCAATTCACATATGAAAGCCATAACCCTTGTCAGAATGTGAACTTATTTAAAAATAGGATCATTGTAGCCCTAGCTGCTTTGGATCAGTTGTAGAATGTCTGCCTTCGGACTGAAGGTTTTCTGCTTCCATTCCTTTCAAGGGCACATGCCGGGGTTGTGGGCTCGATCCCCAGTAGGGGCCTGTGCAGGAGGCAGCCAATCAATGATTCTCTCTCATCATTGATGTTTCTATCTCTCTCTCCCTCTCCCTTTCTCTCTGAAATCAATAAAAATATATTTAAAAGTAGGATGACTGCAGATGTCATTAGTTAAGATGAGGAAATAATGGAGTGGAGTTATGATTGGGGAAATTTGGACATAGACAAACACGAGGAATACCATGTAGGTTGCCACATGCCAATGAATTACCAGAAGCTAGGAGAGCAGCCGAGAACAGATCCTCCCCTTACTTCAGAGGGAGTATAGTTCTGCCATCACCTTGATCTCAGACTTCTAGCCTCAGAAGTTGTGACAATAAATTTCTGTTGTTTAAGTTTCTAGTTTGTATGACAATCTTATAAAAGTATTAGAAGGAGGTTAAGCACAATGAAATATTTTTTCTAATCTTACAGAAGCAATCAATTGTGGAGTTGGGATTTGAACCACGACCTGTCTGACTCCAGTCTACTTACTTAACTCTTATGCTCACCTGTTTCTTCAAACCAGTGCATAACAACATTGAAAAGGGCCTCAAATGATGTTTGGTCGAATGCATTTAATACTTGATTATGCTCTACCAATAACATTCATTCCAATGGCTCATCCCATCTCTTCCTCAACATCACCTTAAACAGATATCTTCCTCCTCCCAGGGCTGACCATTCCAATCTTGAATAATTGATATCAGAAATTCATGCATCTTCCTCAAGGCTTAGCTCAAATCTTAGCCTCTCTGTAAAGTTTCCCTCAAGTAATTACATCCAAAATGAGGAAGAATTAATACATCCTTTGGAAGTTTTTTCAGTGCAATTGTCTTAATGCTGCCATCAAAGTTCATCTCCTTACTGCTTACTCCAATTTGATGAAGCAAGACAATTTAATGGTTTGGAGCACTTGTTCTCAAAGTGTACTCCTCAAGCCTGTAGTATCAATGCCCCCTGAGTGCTCCTTAGAAATACAGATTGTCTGCCCCAACTTGAAACCTACTGAAATAGAACGTGTGGATGGGACCTAGCCATTGTCTTTTAACAAGTCCTCCAAGTGGTTCTAGTACATACCAGACTTTGAGAACCACTTGTTTAGAGGATGAACTTTGCTCATGTATAAAGAAGAATGCTCAGATTTGAACTACAGTCTAATGACTATTCCAGCTCTTTCATAGCTTCTTCCATAATAAATCACAATATAATAGATTAGTAGATTACAACTTTTCCTAAAATAAAGAAAGAGCTATTTAATCAGAGTGAAAAGACATCCTGTGCCAGGTAAAATGAACAAATAGAGACATATACCTGGAACAACCAAATATTGTATTAACTTATTAACAAGAAAATAATACCCACAAAAATACAATTATGTTGTTCTAAGATTAAAGTCTTAAGGAGAAAATTTTGAGGAAAAAATATGTATATGTAGCCTAGTTAGATGGCATGTCTAAGAAAGTGAAAAATATGTTATGGTATTTATAAACCACACAATGAACAATTATTAAAAATATGCATGGCTACATATATACAACATGTTTTCTTTATGACATAGCCCTACTCACAGAAAGAAAAGAATACAGAGAAAACAAAAACAAATGTTTAAAAATTAGGAAACCATAGCATAAAATCCCAACTGAGCACTCAACACCATCTGAACTCATATATATATATAATTTTTTTTAGAGAGAGAGGGAGAATGATAGATAGAAACATTAATGGGCTGCCTCCTACATGCCCCCTACTGAGGTTCGGACCCACAACCAGATATGTGCCCTGACCGGGAATTGAACTGGTGATTTCTTGGTTATTGGGTCAAAGCTCAAGCACTAAGCCACACTGGACTCTTTATCTGCTGGCTGGGCCATCTGGACTTTTTATCTGCTTTCCTGGCAAGATTTTTTCTACTCTCTCATTGATCATTCATCCTTTATCTGCTTTCTTCAAATCTCCAACCTCCTTTGCCTTTGTATTCTCTGCTAATGACCCTACCTTACATTTCATAGAACAACATTCTCAAACCACATAGAAATAATTGCATATTCCCACACACGTTCATAAAAGTCTCTTATCTCAATCCAGACTCTCACCAGTACATCGCAATGGAAGGTGTTCATGAATCCTACCTGTGGCTGAATCTTCCACATTTTATCTAGATTCCATCTTCAAATGTCTTCCTGGCCTTATTGGTTGCTCTTCCTAAGCCTCATTCCCTCCATTTATACATCAGTATTATATTCTCTACAACGTTTTTTGAAAATATTAATTCTCAGACTGTATTTTTTTACTTCCCATTCTCTCTCAACTCAGTCCCATCTGGTTCCCTATTTGCTGAAACTTGCTATGTTCACAAATGAACAAGTTGCTGAACCAAATACATACTTTTCAGTCCTCATTGTGCATTCATTTTGTGGTGAACATTATTGGTTGCCTCTTTAGCATCTCATTATTTTCATTCTTTCTAATGGAATCCTAGTTATCTTAGGCACCTAACATTCCATCACCTAGCCATCTGCCCCAGGGGATGCTGATCCCACCCTTAGAACCATCATGATTGGCCTAAAAGTAGTTCTACCTCTCTTGCTCATGCAGAAATGAGCAGGTGACCCAATTATAGTTAATGGAACTTAAGGAGATGTTTGTGGAAGACCTCTGGGAAAGATCTAATAAAAAGGGAAATATCTCTTTTAAGGGATGTGGACTTATGTAACTACTTTCCAGGAGAGGAACCCACCTTAAGATGAAAATTTTCACTGTGGACAACAATGCAAAGAGGTGGAAAAATCATGCTCTAAGTCTATAATATCCTTGTTGAGATACTAGATTAATCAACCATAGTATGTGATCCAACATAAGTTCTTGTTTAAGCCAAACATCCTGAAAACCATTTAAAACAACCTAACAATCTCTTCCTCAACAGAATTTGAAACTGCCTCCAGGCAGTTCCCTGATATTCCTCCTTTTGGGCTACTTCTCCACATTATGCTTTCCATGAGCCCTCTTTCTGACTCTAAATTTGAGTGGTTCTGAGGCCTCATCTCCTAGACTGGGGCAGTACTGACCTATTAGCATTTCCTTGACTTTGATAGTATTTGGCATTCCTCATTTCTGAACGTGTTAATATTTTTTTTCCAGGAGGTTTCTTTCATGGTCTCTATCTGTTGTTGCATAGGTTCCATGTATTTCTCAAGTCATATTCTAAACACCACACCCCCTGACATGTTTTTCATTCACTGCCTAATCTATATCAGAGCTCCTGCTACAGTTCCTCATAGGTTCCTCCACATTTCTTTTATAGCACTTGTCCTGGTTCATTTTATATCTAGATATCACTAGTGATAAAAAGTGTTTCAAATAAAAAAACATTAAAGTTAGACAAAATCACAGATACAGATGAAAATACTAAGTAGTATATATATAATGTAAATATGCAAAGATAAGTGTACATTAAAAGAAAACTACAAGGTCTAGCAAAAGTAGGTTTACAGTTGTTGATTTGTTAAAATACATGCAGGTTATGATTATTAAAATAGCTTTATTAACTCAAAAGAATGTTACAATGCGACTGTAAACCTACTTTTGCCTACCCTGAAGCATATAAAGAGGGCTTGATATCATGGAAGAAATGATAATATTATGGATTACAATAAGTCATCTATGAATTCAGTAACATTTATTATTAAAGAAAGTAAATGTAGTCATGTATTTTTTCTAAATGAAATTCTAGGTTTGATGCAATACCTATTAAACATGTCAAATGATTTTAATATTTTTTTTAAAATGTCTAAAGTTCCACTAAAATGCTATTTGTAATAATTTCTAAAGTGATTCTCCAAATTAATATTCTAGTGCATCTAGTAGATTACATAATCTAGAATATTCAGGAAAACTTTTAAATTGAAGACTTCTTTCAACCATTATGAAAAGGTATTATAAAACTAAAATAACTAAAATTAGTATGATAGGGGTACCAGATTCTTGACAGATCAGTAGACTCAAGAAATAGAACCACAATATCTTTCTCTCTCTCTCTCTCTCTCTCTCTCT
Organism: Myotis lucifugus; assembly: GCF_000147115.1. Classification (NCBI taxonomy): domain Eukaryota; kingdom Metazoa; phylum Chordata; class Mammalia; order Chiroptera; family Vespertilionidae; genus Myotis; species Myotis lucifugus. The sequence goes on from NW_005871195.1 coordinate 1,133,261, forward strand.
CTCTGTAAAAATCACATGGTAATTTATTTTGTAATGTTAGACTTTATCTCACATCATATAGTAAAGCAAATACTGAAAATATTCAACATTTCATTTAAAAATAGTAAAAATAAATATTAGAAAAGAAAGCATAGATGACTATTTTATTTTTATTTATTTAATTTTATTTTTTATTTAATTTACTGGGGTGACATTGGTTAATAAAATTATATGGGGGGGTTCAGGTATACAATTCTATAATACATCATCTGTATATTGTGTGTTTACCACCCCAAGTGAAGTACCCTTCCATCACCATTTAGCCCCCTGTACCCTCTATAATGTGAAATATTTGAAAATATTGCCAAAGTTTGAAATTAAAAATAAAATGGTTTAGAAGTACTACAATTGTAATGAAAGAAAACATCATGAAGCAAAGCAAAACAAATGACAAATGGAGAAGTATTTGTTATATATGTAATCATAACATTAAGAATACAAGCTCCAACAAACCTCAATTCCACTCTTATTGCCATTCCTTATACTTTCTGAATTGGGGTATGTTACTGAACATCAATGTTACAGCAATCGTAAAGTAGGGAAGAAAAAGAACCTGTTTCATGGAATTAATAGAGAACTTACTGTGAGTGAACCCCTTACTCTGGTGCCAAGCACATAGTGAGAGCATAATGTATGTCAGGCATTTGAGTATATATGCAAACAGAAGGGAGGTAAGAGAGAATATAAATGAGAATAAGATTTGTGTCTTTCAAATTGCTAGAGAAAAAGAATTGAAGAGCAAGTAACAAAAAATGGTACAACATTATAAAAGCATAAAACACATTTAAAAGTAAAATAAGATGACAAAATTAAGACCAAGTATATCTGATATTATAAATGTAAAAGTGTTAAAACTTCCTAATATAAAATTCTCAGATTTAAAATATTTAACTCAGCTATATGTTGTCTGTCTATTGCAATGAATGGGAACTAGGCCCTGTATATTGTTTATTATCAAAACCATGGTAAAAAAATGTGTGTGTGAAAGGAACTCTTTTGGAAATGAATGAGGTGCCAAATTAAGCCATTTCCAAATGTCAGTCATGATGGTAGATGGCTTGAAAACTACAGACATTTTATTGCCAGACCCATTTGACAATGCCAAAAAATTACTTACTTAATTAAAACCCTCTTCTGCCTTATTTATTGAGTATACCATCTCCCTTTAATGAACAAGGCCTCTGGATCAACCATTGTGTAGAGGGTCCTAATACATTTGTTCCTAAAAATGCTCACTCATTGTCAGAAGAAAGGTTTTCGAGATCGTATGTTTGCCAGGTGAAGTGGTCAAGGTTTTTATATTAGAGAAGCGAATGTTAAAAATATCTGTGCGTAGCAACCTAAAGGGCTTTTATATCTACTTGGGCTCCAAACAATCAGATTGAACAAGTGATCTCCTTGCCACAGCAAAGGTCAAGGAACTTACAGACAACTGCATGAGAGAAAAAGCTTTTAATTAGCAGAGAGTTATAGTTAGAGCAAGAGCTCTTGGAAAGTTCCCTGGGGAAACCGCCTTTATGAGCGAGGGCCCACACCCTAGGGTACATTGTTTATTTTCCTTTGTACTTTTACTCTTTTAATAGCAACTCATACTAGAGACTTCCCAAGATAGGCTAGTCTCTCTCCACTTTCTTTTCATTATCCTCTTCAATCGTAATGTAATCATTTCAATGGACATAAGTTGTCACTGCTTCCTTTTCTTTTTAAAAGCTTTTTTAAAATTCTGCATTTATTTGCTAATTCTATCAAAAAAGGGATGATAACAATCATGTTTTCTATTGTATCTTTTCTTTAGAGATATATTGTTTCTCTAGCTTTATTTAAACTTTTTTTTTCATTTACATTTTCTTGAGCCACAGAATATTTGTTCTTAATTGTTCAAATAGCATTACTATAGGGTATACTTTCAGGAACTATGAGTTAATGTAATTTAAAATTAATTTTGATTTCTATATAAATTTCCACTTTCATATTGTCAGCCTATAGGAACTTTATTTCTCTTTAGGGACCCTCACTTTTGGGGTAGGTTTACCAAATAAATTAATAACCCAGTCTTTGTGATATAAACTACTCAATATGTGCTAGAGTAAAATAAACCTCTATAACTTTAAAACTTCAATATATTCTTCTACATGAGACTTTCAATATACAAAACTATGTAGAGTAAATGTGAAATCATATTTTCCCCAATAAATGCTTTCCTTTTTAATATTAAAGTGGAAAGTCAACATAAAAAGTGTATTAATTTCTCTTGCTTGAAATGCTTTTAGTAAATAGTGCTCCTTCCAAAAATGAGAAAATGTGGAATATTAATTCTAACCCCAGACTAAATCACTCACCAGTTAAGAGTATCTGTTTCTAAATTATTTCAATCATTCTGAAACTGCAAATAAAAATATGTGCCGTATTTTTAAGAATCATAAGCACTTTGAGATTTATGAAATGGGGGAGCCTTAGCCATTTTTCCATTCAGCTGTTGCAACCCTGAGAGTTATTGATGGATTAACGATATGTGTAAGTGGCAGCGATATAAGTAGGTGGAAAGTTTCAGAAGTCTGGAATGTGTAAGTTTTATGTCAAGTGACTTTGAAATGGAGAACTCTTTTCGTTCATTTATAGCGGCATGAAATAGCTATTCACTTTGGTTCCAATTTTAGGCACTGTAATTGGTTCACTGAAAAACAATATACACCAAAATTCTTATTTGAGCGATTTTTCTATAGCAACGAGGTTTACTTTTATTACCTGTGTATTTTGGTTTAGTTTTAAACAGTCAGGTCATTCCCAAAGTGGTTTGTATGTTTCCATTGAATTTTTAAATGTAATGAGTTTTCACTTTATAAATGAAAGATAGGATAGATGGTTAATTTTTCAGTGGAAGAAGTTATAAGAACCGATAGGCTATCTTTGTATTTCATTCCAGCAGACAATAATTTGCTTCATTGGTTCAGTGGGAGACAAGTGGTTACTTATACCAATGGTTAATTAGCAGAAAATGCAATTTAATAATTCACTCATTTTTCAGTAATCTTCAAGATCATGCCCCCTTGTCAATGAAGTTGACATTGGTCTCTCACAGTTCCCTGCCACTCAGGATGTTTTGTGGGACCACCTGGTAGCCAGGACAAAACAAAGTGTCTTTTTTTTTGTTTTCAGTTGCCATGGTAGATAATATCACATAAAAATATATCTAAGAGGACCTATAAAAACTATAGGGATTATGAATAAAGCAAAATCTTTCCTATAATAAAAATACATGTAGGTCATAGCACACAGTCTGTAATCTTCAAAACAAATCACTTAATGCTTCATGTAGGCAATCTGTACAAGTAAAATATAGTGATACAGTGAACAGTAGGTCATCTGTATGAAGGACCACATTTTGAAGAAGCTCTCCAATCACTGTACTATTATTTTCTCTGAACTATGGTCTCATTAAGTAAATTAAAGACTGGTTTGTTAGTTTTTAAAAGTTTTGCACATAAATTCTGCCGAGAACCTGGTGAGCCTCGAAGTGGATCCTGCCCCAGGCAAGCCTCAGATTAAACCACATCTCTGGCCAATGTCTTGATTATAGTATTGTAGTGAACACAGTTAACCTATGTCAGGACTCCTGACTTATAGAAACTGTGATATATTAAATGTGTGTTGTTTTAAACTACAAAATCTGTGTTGATATTGTCACACAGTAATAATGAGTAATACCACTTGGAGTGCGGGAAACGAGTTAAGTCGGCTCACGTGAATTGCGCGTACTCCGCGGGAGCCGTCTTTAACTCGGTTCATATAGATTTGCGGTGGAGTGCGGGAAACGTGTAAACTCGGGCCGATTGTAACTGCCCTTTTTTTTTGTTTGTAATCCACCCTTTTGGTGGATGGAACAAAACCAAAAGACAGAGCCATCTTATATTTTGGCGGGAAATTCACCCGCACTCCAAGTGATACAAAGAACTATTATTTCTTTTACCTGGCTATATGGTATCTATGGTCTTTGACACTTAAGCTAATCAAAAAGCAAGAATAGTCACATGACAGAAACTCAATAGAAGGCATTATTTTTAATTTAGTACCATATGGCTTCAACCAAGACCAAAGTGAAATATTTTGGTTTTGTTGAAGGTCAAGGGATGGGGAGGTGTGGGTAGTTGGATGTGGGCAAAGGACGGGGAAAAGAAGGACACTTGCAATTATGTCAACATTAAAAATTTGAAATTAAACAATTAAATTAAATTTAAAAAGAAGTCCATATTTAGAAGCTATTCTACTTATACATTTCTCTAGGTAAGAGGTATGAGGTTAAAAAAAATTGGTAGCCAGTGAGCAAAATTTGACTTGCACACATGCTTAGTGTGTGGACTACACAGGCTTTTTTAAATAATTAAAATATTTAACATTAAAAAACAAAACATAAACTTTGCAGTGCTCATATAAATCTGGTTTCTGGGTCATAATGAAATGTGCAACAACACTTTACCTAGAAACAGGCAATGGAAGCTAAGTAGCTGCAATTTAAATTTAGCTCAGGACAAGCCCCTTCCTTTTATCTTCCACACTGAAGCCAAAAATCAGTAGCTATTTATGATTATTCAAATCCTTTTTAAACTATTGATCCATTTAATGCATTTATATAATCCATTTTGTAATATTAGTACGTGTTATACCTAAATTATATCACCAGCAGTCACCATATGTGGACTACATTTAGTTAGTTTTGCTCCTTCCCTAGAAAATTGGTTACTGAGATATGGTATCTTTGACACTCATTGAAATACCCATTTTCAAAGAACTCAGAGCTTTCTTGTAAGTAAGGCAAAAATACACTCACATTTTTGTAGGACAGGGCCTAATTATAATAACATATGGCATCTCCTTTTACTGTCACTGTGTCCTAGTTCAGATAACGAAGTATTCAGTCCATTGGTTAGGCATTGCCAAAGAAATGCCATATATAAAATAACCAAAACCTCTCAGTCTCACACAAATAAGTAGACAGGGTTCAGCTGATCAGTCAGGGCAAGCTATCTTTGCTGAGCTTGCTCAGGGATCTGTGCTTAGCTAAAGATCAACCATGAGGCTCTAGTGATATTGGCTGAGCTAACCCAAAAGTCCAGTGGTTGGCTGACTATTATCTGGTTGAGGATGGCATTGCTTAGAATGACTGGAGTGACTCAGCTTTGTTCTCTGTATGCTGACCAGTAATATTCTCCTGGTCATATGGAGAAGCAAGACTGAACAAGCCCAATCAAATAGTTCCTCTTTGTCTGCTTTGCCACACTAATATCTCAATGGACAAAAGAAATCACATAGTTAAGCTCAGAATCAGAACTTGAGAGTAATAAAAGCTACTGAGCACAGGGTATTCTAACAAGAGCAGTTGAAGAATTAAAGCCATTGATACAATCAAGCTACCACAAATGTTAATTTGCTTTTCTAATCTGGTAGCAATGATTTGAATTAAAATATGCACATGACTATGTAATTTAGGAAATATTCTGGCTTAAAAATTATTGGAGCTATACAAAACCATTGAAATGGATTAATTCAGGATGTCTAAAATCATAATGTTACATAAAGGTAATTATGTTTTAACTATATTTGCACATTGAAAAATATTAATATTATATACTTCTTATTTCCAAAGATTATTTCAAATCTACACTGGTTATTCATTAGCTAAATCTATTGACCTGAAATAATGAAGAGATTTGCCTTTGTCAGGATTCCATGCTGATCTACTTTTATGTGACCCATTTGATTCTCAACTCATGTTCTGCATCAGCAATAAAGTATGTGTGTGTGTTAATGTCAAAGACCTTTATAAAAATTATAAAAATTGCTCAAAATTACTTGAAATAAAATTTGAAGTAATTAATTAAACTAGGAATAATAAAGGTGCTTTTGTTGGTTCTCAAACAACCAGCAGTTGCTGAGTTTTCACTAGGCTCTCAGTGAGAAGCTTGGTGTTTAATTCAAAACACTATTACAATCTAGTTAAAAAGACAATACCAACATTTAAAAAAACATAATTGAACTACACAAAGCAGCAACCTTTCCTAGGAATACATTTATTTCATAGTATTTATTGAAATCACATAGGAATTCAGCAAGGAGGAGGGGAAAGAGAAAAAAGGGAAAAGGGAAATGTAATGGGCAAGAAACAAATATTATGAAAATAGGTTCTATGGATAAGTACATTATTGTTCCCAATTATCTGCTCCCCTTTATTAGAGCATCATTCCTGCCTACTCCTGGCTGTGTAATTTTTAGTGCCTTCCTACGTAGCGGTATAGTCCTCTGCCCCACTGGAAACCTTGGCCAGGTGACTTGATTTGGCCAATGGACTATAATTGAAAGTGATGTCTCCGAGCCAGCATGGTTCAGTGGTTGAGTGTTGGCCTATGAACCAGGAGGTCATGGTTCAATTCCTGGTTAGGGTACATTTCCAGGTTGTGTGCTCAATCCCCAGTGTGGGGTGTACAGGAGGCGGCCAATCAATGATTCTCTCTCATCATTGATGTTTCTATCTCTCTCTCCTTCTCCCTTCCTCTCTGAAATCAATAAAAAATATATTTAAAAAAAAGAAAGTGATGTCTACCTATAGCATGATTTTTGCTAGTTCCCTTGATTTTATCTTCCTACTTTCCTATTTCTTTTTGCTTCTTATAACAGAATATTATAAAAAATAGTTTTTAAATCTTGTAAAGTTAAATTTTAGAGGAAATGTATACCTATGGACATCTGTCATCAATTGATTTACTTTAATCATAATGTTATTTAAATAATTATAGTATAACACCAGTACAATTTTCTTTTGCTTATATCAACCATGAAATATAAAATAAATGTGTACATTAAACACAAAAAAACTGTAAAACATTAAAATTTAACTTCAAACTATTAATACACTGTGTCTGATGATATATTTTTGCATAAACTACCTTACTTATGTCAAGATAAATTATGGAAAGAAGTATTATCTGGCCCAGTTCAAGGGACAGTATTTCAACCGTAATAATATTAATGCAGAAAATGCCTATTTGCATTTATATGTATAAAAAATGACATTAATGAATATAATTTATCTTTGTACCCTGCCAAGATGCCTGATTCATAGTAGATGTAAAGAAATTATATTTTAACCTTTATTTACCAGCTCAGTCAATCAGACCATATATTTAACAAATATTTTTAAAAATTATCCTCAACTGTTTATTTTAATGAGTACCACGCACCCTGTCAAGTACTAAGAATATAATGGAAATGAATCATTATTTCTTAGCCTGTGATAAATAAATGAAAATAAATGTGGTATATACTAAGAGGCAGGATTATCTGTTGCTCAAGAGTATTTAATAGGACAATTAGTCTAGTTGAAAAGATTAGGAATTGATGACGAAGCTAAACTATATTGCAAAAAAAGAGTCAACTGTGTTGTAGGGGAGTGAGGGAGAAGGCAATTCATTTGGGAGGAGGGAACACCATGCTTCAAATAGGGCCAGTGAGCCAGACCACAGTGGTCAGGGAGCATGGGGTGTAATATTACTATAGAAGTGCCTTAGATAAGGGGTATAATATTACTATAGAAGTGCCTTAGATAAGATGCTAAGTATTAAGACTATGACAGCTTTTATTCTAAGAAAAAAGAAAAGCTACTAACATGCTCCAAGCAAATATATATATATAACAGAGGGCCAGTTCACTGTCCCTCAGACCGTTGGAGGGCCAGACTATAGTTTAAAAAAAAACTATGAACAAATTCCTATGCACACTGCACATATCTTATTTTGAAGTAAAAAAACAAAATGGGAACAAATACAATATTTGTATTTGCATGTGGCCTGCGGGCCATAGTTTGAGGACCCCTGATATATATATTATGCAAATCAACCAAACGGCAGAATGACCTCCAGAACAACCGGTCGCTATGACTTGCACTGACCTCCAGGGGGAATATGCTCAATGCAGGAGCTACCCCCAGCCCACAGGCCCTAATTGGCTGCAGTGTCAGGGGGTGGGGCCAGCGAGCAGGTGGTGCCAGGCTAGCCAAGGCGGGTGCGAGTGGGGCCCTCCGACCGCTCGGCCTGTTGTCCCGCAGAGGGAGGTGACCGGCAGCAGCGGGGGACAGGGCTGGTGAGTGGGTGGTGCCAGGCCAGCCAAGGCAGGTGCAAGTGGGGGCCCCAATCACCCCGGTGGTCACCCCACAGATCGGCCCTGGTTGCAGGCCAGGCCTAGGGACCCTACCTATGCACAATTTCGTGCACCTGGCCTCTAGTATATATATATGATCAGATATACAACATATTAGGAAATATACTGACTACAAGGAAATATTTGTAAGTCATATATCTAAAATACCCATAATATATAAAGAACTTCAATTTAATCACAAATAAACAAACAACCTAATTAAAATGGGCAAATTCTTTGAATAGAGATTTCATGAAAAATTTCACAATCTAAAGCTACTAAGGTGAAAAGTGCTCAACAATATTAGCTACAATAGAAATGCTAATTAAAATCACAATGAGATGTCACTATGCACAAACTAAAATGACTATAATAAAAAAGAGAGACACCACCAAGACTTGAGCAGGATGTAGAAAACTTAATCCTACATACTTTGCTGACTGACATGTGAATAATGCAACTACTTTGGAAGACCACTTGGCAATTTCTTACGTGGTTAAAGTTTCCATAAGACCCAGCTATTTTGCATCTAATAATCTAGCCAAGAGAAAGGAAAACCTGTTTCCCACATGACATGTGCACAAATATTCACAGCAGCATTATCTAAAATAGCCCAAATTTGGAAACAAAGCAAATTCTCACCAACTGGTAAATGGATAGACAAAATGTCCATATACAACAATACTATTTTATAAGAAAAGGAAAGAAACTACTGAGACATACTATAATACAGTAGAAAATTAAACCATTATGCAAAGGGAAAGAAGCCAGACACAAAAGACTACATATTGTACAACTGAATTTTTATGAAAAGCCTAGAAAACGCAAATTTACAAAAATGAATAGCAGATAAGACAAAAATGAATAGCAGATAAGACACTGGGTGGAGTTAGTTGCAAGAGTCAGGATTATATGGAGGTTCATGAAAATCTTCTACATTGTGGTAATCATTAAATAACTATATATGCTAACAATCATTAAACTGTATGATTGCAATGGGATATTTTGTAGCATGTCAATTGTATCTTAATAAAGCTGTTGAAAGATGAGTGGCTGCAGAGAAGATAACTCTTGGGTGGGTGATGGATGAGAGATTAAATATAGAAGATTAATTAGAAATATTTTGCACAAATCTGGATTAAATAATATTAAATGAAAGCACCATGCATACACCAAGGTGGTGTTAATAATGGAGTGACCCTAGAGATCTTTGTCTTCCCACACGCCTGGATTTTAAATTAAAACTCAAAAAGATTGAATTTTGTCTTTTCAAATAGCAATCCTGGAAGAACAACAAGTAGATCCTTAGGTCTGTTGAAATATCCAGCACTCACTATATGATTCATTTACACACAAACTGGTGAAAACTCAGCTGAAATTGTTAAAAGCAAAATTTTCTCGTTAAAATCATTATTGCTCTTTAAAACTGGCACATAAACACTAAATGCTTTTGTACAAACTGTTAGAATACATATTGAAAAAGACAAAGTTGCTAATGGTGTTTTCCAGAACTTTAAAAAATTTGAAAGTTGTTTTTCCAAAGGAAATACAATGAACACCAATTTGTAAAACAACAACAACAAAATCTCAATGTGAGCGAATTCCTTGAAATCATAGACAAGCGCTAAGTCTGATTATTTATGTTGACTGGGCAAATCAAGAGATGAGGCTGGTGGGTGGGGCTGGGGGATGGAGATGCCATCAGTGAGATTAGTGGACTTCAGACAGCAAAAATTTTGGTGCACAGTTTAATTCATTCATTTTAAAGAACTATTAGATCAATTTGGGTTCAACAAAGGAGTGAGGATTCAAAACGCCAGTTCCCCTAGGAATAAGATAGGAACAACTTAGTTCATTTGCCTTGAATTGCTGAATTACTGAAGCCTGTGAAACACTACATGCTGGAAAAATCAATCCAAGGGATTTTATTTTCCTGTAAAGCAGCTAATATTTTAATAATTAACCTATCATCAAGTGACACCTACTATATTAAAATATACATTTCTTACAAAGAACACCAAGAGCTCAATATACGTGTGATTCCTATTCTATAAGTATCTACTCTGATGAGGAGTGAATGTAGAGACTGTTAATGCAATGCCAGCTGATTGAAGCCATTGCATAGATTCAGATCTTCACCGTAAATATTGTCTGATTACAGTAATCATGACCTAAGTTGTCTAGCCCCTAGCTTCCATGGTAAAATATTCCATGGGATAGAAAGATTTGAAATCTAATTCTTGTAGAATCACTAGTTATCTCTGGAATCTCAGGGAAATTGGAAAATTAAATCTTAGAGCCTTAGTTTCCCCTACTATAAAATGGGAGCGATTAGACTTGTCATTCCTATCTCAAAATGTTTGTATTTGTCAGTTGAGGGTAGGCTATGTTATGTTAAAAAAGAAAATAACCACCACATGCCTGTGGTTTATTTCCCACTCATGTAAAATTTAACCTAGATTACTGGACCGCCTCCCTCTTATAGCTTTATTATCTGGAACATGTGGTATCCAAGGTCACCATGGGAGGGAATGAGAGAGATGTGACCCAAGTGCCTGCCTCTTACTTGCCTCAGTCTGGAAGTGACTCACATTATTGTCCCTCACATCTCATTTGCCAATAGTGATCACATGGTCTGAATAACTTGCAATGAACTACCCGATGAGCACTAACTATCAGTTCACTGCATTGATGACTATAATAATAATAGTATAACTAAAGTAGCCAATATTTCATGTAATCTACTCCACAATCCTATCTGGAAAGTACTATTATGTTTCCATTTTAAATATGAGAAAACAGAGGTTTCATCACAATGCTTTTGCCCAAGCTCACATAGTAAGTGCTTAAACTCCTAGTCAGATCCAGTTGTCTGATTCCAAAGCTTTTTCTGTAAACCACCAAGCTATCTATACTAATAAAAGGGTAATATGCTAATTAGACTGAGAGACTTTCCAGGAGACCTTCTAGACATTCTTCTGGACAAAGCCATGGTGGTGGGGCCAAGGTAGAGGCGGTTAGAGGCCAAGAGGTGAGGGCAGTTGTGGGTGATCAGGCTGGTGGGGGGTGGGGCTGTTGGGGGTAAGCAGACCAGCAGGGGGTCCAGTTGGGGGCAAGCAGGCCATCAGTGGGGGTCAGTTGGAGGTGATCAGGACAGCGGGGGGGGGCAGTTTGGAGTGAGCAGGCCAGCAGGGGGGCAG
>NW_005871195.1:1144836-1276929 GCF_000147115.1 Myotis lucifugus
CGTTGTTGCTTTAACTGTCCCATGGTCCACTGTACCATTCAGGTTCTAAATTCAACTGCAGCAAATTCAGTCCATGGGCTTAGCTGTGGGTGACTTCTCATATAAAACTCTTGGTGGCTTTGCCGGTATACCCATTCCAATTGTCATATGAGCTCAAAGCAGATCTTGGCATATTCAACTTTATTCCCATGTGGCAGGTGGATCACACCTGGCTGCATATGCTATATATGAGGACTTGAAAAGCAGCGACTGTGGTGATATTTGGCCTGCTTAAGTCAAAAAGAAGAAGAAGAAGAAGAAGAAGAAGAAGAAGAAGAAGAAGAAGAAGAAGAAGAAGAAGAAGAAGAAGAAGAAGAAGAAGAAGAAGAAGAAAAATAGAATTACACAATATGGGAAAGGTGATGCTAAAATTAAGCTATCCCTCATCTCCAAAGTTTTTCTTTGCCTTTATATGGCTAGGCCATAAACTAAGTACCATTTTTCAGTACATTTAGGGAACCAGGTAAGAGAATGATTGGATCTTCACCTTCCACCCCATCTTGGTACTATAGCCTCTGATCTTGCCTCTAGATAACCTGAGTGGTTATAGGAGCTGGTAACAGTTTTCCTTTGAAGATATTTTCAAAGACTAGTAATTTTTAAATAAGGTGTTTTTATATGTTTTTTTAAAGTTAAAAGATTATTGATGTTACTTAATTGATAATATGTTCACTAATATGCTTTCTTCTCTATAAATCTTTAATAGAAGTATTTTAATAACACAATTGAAAGGCAAAGTGACAGGCTAATATTGTCCTGCTGGTATATTACAGTACTTCTAGTATATACAACTAGACTCCATTTCAATTTCCTGATTAATATTAGATTGGAATATAGCATGTGCCATTTTAACTTTTCTAAAGAAGTCCTGAATTCTGTTTTGCTTTTCTTTTAGCATATAATGACTCACATTTATACCACTAAAAAGACATCTATCTTCAGAGACTACAAAACAATGATATATGCTTTAACACTGAGATTGAATGAACACACTGCTGTATTGAGAGCATTATAATAGAGGAAGCATACGGGCTATTAAACAATCTACAGTTCACAAAAGTAAGCTGTAAAGAACTAAAATATTCCTTGAAATTATTTAATTGTAACTCCTTTCCCGGGTGTTCAAAGCACAATGTCCTTTATATAAATAGAAAGAAGATAGCAAAACAATGTCAATTTACATAAAAGCTGGTCTATTAAAAATTTTGCAGATTAAGTTGAGGTCAAGTATTCAATTAAGTTCCCCTATAATAATGATTATTTCTAGTGGAAATCTGATGCTCACCTATCCTGAAAAAGTAAATGATCCAATATTGGGAATTAGTGATGTCATGAGCAGTCAGATTAACATGTTTGTACTCTGCAATGAAAACATTGCAAGGAAGAATGCTTTTGAAAAATATTACAATTATATTAAATTTGATTGAAGTGTAGAACCAACTGCTGAAATGTTGGTTCTCCACTTGCAATCATTCTAAAAGCTTTACATTATAGAATACTAGAGGCCCAGTGCATAAAATTTGTGTACTCCTGGAGGTCCCTCAGCCCAGCCAGCGCCCTCTCGCAGTCCAGGATTCCTCAGAGGATGTCCGACAGACAGCTTAGGCCCGCTCCCCGCAGGCAGTTGGACATCCTTAGCACTGCTGTGGAGGTGGGAGAGGCTCCAGCAACCACTGCTGCACTTGCCAGCTGTGAGCCTGGCTCAGGGGTTCTGGCTGAGCGGCAGTCCTCCTGTGGGAGCGCACTGACCAACAGAGGGCAGCTCCTTCATTTGAGTGTCTGCCCTGGGTGGTCAGTGTGTGTCATAGCGACTGGTTATTCTACAGTTGGATCGATTTGCATATTATACTTTTTTTATATACTAGAGGCCCAGCGCACGAAATTCGTGCACGGGTATGGTTTGTAGGCCTGGCCTGCAATCAGGGCCATCTTCCCCAGCTGCCCGCAGCCGGCTCTGCCCCCTGCTGCCACCCAACTCTGGTTCCCCGTTTTCTGTCAGGTGATTGGAGCCTGTTGGCTGAGTGAGGAACCGAGAGGTCAGCTGTTCCTGCGCACTTTCTGGCCCCGCCCCTGCCACAGGTTGCCCTCTGTGTGTGGGGGTGAATGGCAGGGCGGGGGTCTTGGTCTGGCACTGCCTGCGTCCCCCACCACCCACCCCCAGTTACCCATTCGCCATCAGGTGATTGGAGCCTGCTGGCCGGGAGGCGGGACCAAGGAGGTTGGCCATTTCGCTGCTCCCCGGCCCGCCCCCCCACCACAACTCACCCCAGCTCCCCATTTGCCATCAGATGATCGGAGCCTGCTGGCCAGGGAAAGGAACTAAGAGGTGGTCAGTGCACCTCATAGTGACTGGTCAAGCAGTTGTTCTGGTCATTCCACCATTTGGGTCAATTTGCATGTTACCCTTTTATTATATACAATAGTAGCCTGGTACATGAGTGGGGGCCAGCTGGCCTGCCCTAATGGGCGCCCTGGATCTGGATAGGTGTCCCCACTGGGGGCGGGGCTGGCTGGGGTGAGGGGCTGCAGGCAGTTTGCAGGCCAGCCATGGCCCTGATCAGGGTGGTGGTCCCCACTGAGGGGCGGGGCCGGCCTGGACGAGGGGCCATGGTTGTTCTGGTCTCTGGTCATTCTGGTCATTCTGGTCGTGACCGCCATTTCAGTCACTGGGCTTTTATTATATAGGAGGATATTCATAGTTAGATGAATATATGTTTACTATTGTCTAGCAATGATTTTTTTGCTTGTCTTTCTTTAATTTTTTTTCTAACAAAATGTATTTCTTTCTCTAGGCTCTAGTTGTAAATTAGCATTTAAATTCAAATGACAGCATGTTCCTTTTCTTTTCCTGTATAATTCTTGACACAAATAAGTTGTTTTTAATGGTAAATCAGCTAATTAGAGATGGTGTGATATAGAAAATAAATGGAGTTAAATGAATTAGTATTAAAACTTGGTAATTAATCATTTCTTGTATAGCTACTACTTAGAGCTAAAAATGATTGGCAAAGCTTATTCTTACCCATATGTCTCCTCAGTATTACTAGACTTTTAAAAATAACATATCCTGGGCATGTCCTAAACACACCAACATTTGCAAAGGAATCATCAATTCATTTAAAATTGTGTAAATCTATGTAATTTATCAGGTTACTAACTCTTTATTGAGATCCCATATTTAAATGTTAACTTTTGTATAAATATTTAATAGATATTGAAGACCCTGGTATAAAATATTACTATAAGTACTTGTTTTGAATCATTAATGTCTCTTGAAGCTTGGGGGTTACTAACTGAACACTAACTGTTCTTTATTCTCAGCATCTCTGATTCCTAAGATAAGAGGGATTCTCAGATCCCAGATCTCTCAGTGATTTTGTTCCAACTCATCCTGCTTGGCTGAAAAATCAACAACTAGATCACCGCTTGTGAACATTTCCTCTAATTTGTGAGTCAGCCTAGAGCAAGCTTCCACTCTCTAATGTTTACAGTCTGCTTTCCTTTGGAAATACAGAGGTATATGGAAAGAAAATAAATTGTTGACAAGTTGGATAACTGAGAATAGGACTTTGGCATAATGGGTTGTTTACTCAAATAACAATTTCAGTTCTATTGTAGAAAGGTTTCAAATTTGGTTGCACAAATCAAAGAAATATGCAAATATAATTTTTGTACAAAATTGTGATGGCATTTATTTATTTATTAGATGTCTGGTGCACAGATTCATGCACCGATGGGGTCCCTCGGCCTGGCCTGCGCCCTCTCACAATCCAGGACACCTCGGGGGATGTCAGAGGCTGAGTGCACAGATTTAGCCTGACCCCTGCAGGCCATGCCAAGGGACCCCACTGGTGCACGAATCCATGCACTGGGCCTCTAGTATGCATATAAGATCTTTGGTTAATTTCTTTCCACCCTCCCCCCCGCCCTTCCTTCTGATTTTCATCAGTCTGTTCCATGTTTCCATGCCTGTGCATTGAGTGTCTGCCTCCTGGTGGTCAGCGCATGTCATAGCTAATGGTCAAATGGTTGTTTAGGCTTTTATATATATAGATTTATTTACTCATTCATTCATTCATTTTTTTCACTCATACACTCATTCTATTAATAATTCTACCCTGGGGGGCTGCTCAGTTGGTTCGAGCATTGTACCATACACCAAAAGATTGCAGGTTTGATTCCCTGTCAGGGCACATACTTAGGTTGCAGGTTTGATCCCTGGTTGGGGTGCTAAGAGGATGCAACTGATCAATGTTTATTTCACATTGATGCTTCTCTCTCTTTCTCTTTCTCCTTTTCTGCCTCTCTAAAATCAATAACAATATATCCTAAGGTGATATTAAAAATATAATTCTATACTGGTGGGACTCAACCCTCAACCCTAACTGAGAAACTAAAATTTCTTTGGACTATTTTAAAAACAGACATGTCTAAACCCTCAAAGATTTTTTATCAGTAGGCCTGCAGTGGGTCCAGGCAACCGTATTATAAAGACTATATAGAAAAGGAGATGATGATACACTCCAGAGTTAAGAACCACTATTTTATAAATGTGTTTCTTGGCACTGGGAATATAAACATCAATAAGAAAAGATACCTATAAGAGCTTTCATTCTAGAACAGTTACGAACCACTAAATAAAATTAGAATAATGATCCCTTTTACACATCGCACTGAGAGGGAACAATTGGCCATAGAAATATATACAATGGTTGAGGAAAATTTTCCTCAGGAAATCACCTTTATTTCTAAATTTCTAGGTTTAAAATCCAGCTAAGCACATTAATTTTATTATATACACAAGAATATTGTGCCTGATTAGAAGTAATAGCAAAAGAAGCAATGCTTTCGCAATTATAGTCAGAGATTGTGGATTTAACATTCCAAACCATATTTTAAAAGTCAATTAGACCGTGGCATATGAATGTCAGTCTCAGATTTTATTCACCATTTTATTACAGGACTAAAAGAGTGAGAGACACATAGAAAACACCTAATCAACTTTTGTTGAATGAATAACTGACAATGAATTATGTAGTCTCCCTGAAATGATTACATTGCTTATCGCTTTGCTTCAACTAAATTAATTTCACTAATACCCCCTATTCTTTTACTGAAAGTCAAGGAAACCTTTTAAGCATTATGAAAGGGGATTTCAAATTGCTTCCCCAAATCATGACAGCCATAATGGCTAACAGAAATAATTTTCTCACCTGCTGAGCAAACTACCTCACCTCTTTAACAATCTGTGCAAACTCAAACCCAGTTGCTGCCAAGATTGAATTTCTAATTCTACAAATCTTGGATCCTTCTTCTTAGCATATATCCAAACCAAGATTCATGAAACCAAGCAAAATGCTGCCAAGGCAATTATAGGGCTGCTTTCCAATTCCTGACTCTTTCAGAAGGCAAATAGCATCGGGAACCAAATCCTGTCAAGAATTAATTATGGAATTAGGTGATCGTGACAAAGATGATAGAGAATTTGAGCCAATTTGGAGAATTAACAGAATAATTAAAACTACAGTAATATGGCAACAATTGAGAGGATTTATAAGGCTCAGAATAGCTATTGCCTTGATTTCAGTACATGAGTAAATAGTGAAAGGTCTGAAACTCTAATGATCAGTCCTCGGACAGAAAGCTGAGAGAACGTACCTATCAGAACCAACTCCCACAAATAATTGTAGATCATGCTTATCTAATGTAGTTTGTACAATGTTGCCATGATCTGAGCTCTGTTCTCATAAAGTTGCGACATTGATCCATTTAATCCACCTAACAACCCCGCAAGGCAAGTCCAATTATTACTGTTTTTCTTATACATGTTGTTATGAATGAGAGACAGATTTGGTCAATGTCTGAACCAGAATTTGAACCCAAACATTTTAGATCCAGTGTCTATGATTTTAACCACTGTGTTGAAGGAAAGAAATTTCAAAAACCCTAGTTTGAAGAATGTATTCCCTGGAAGTTCCTACACTTGGCCGTTCAGAGATCATGAATAAAAGATTTTACTTAGCTTCCAGAGCACACTGTCATATTTTGAAACTCCTCTGCCTTTTATTATGACACTTGTTCTCCATTATTGAAAAGTCATCCTAATCAGCATTAGCCTCCCCTCCAGACTATAGTAACATTATTAGATCTTCTGTTAATAAGAACTTGCTTAAGGCTAAAATATTTAAAGTACAAATGTGTGCATGAGACTCTCAAGTAAACTGCTGAGATTCGACGACTCTGTAAAACACTTAACAGTTCCACTGATGATATCTTGACAGTGTGTTACTGGTGGGAATTCTTTTCAACTATGTGCTTAATATATTTGGAAAATTGCCTTGTATTATGGGATGTCAGCTTAGACAGAGAACTGCTAAATGAATGCAGGAATTTAATGAATCAGGTTGTGACTTCTGACAAAAATAAGTAAATCGTTTAATAGAAAACTAAGCTCCATTGGGTTATTAGCTCTGAATAACAGAATGTCTTGTCCAGATAGTCTTGTTACAAAGGCCAGTAAAAATCGTTATTCTCTACTTAAGCCTTCTCAGACAGCTGCTTGACCCAGAGAACCCAGAAGTCTCTTCCCTTTCCTCTTTGGATTAACCAAAGGGATAAAACATGTGGGTTTATAAGCTTAGCATGATGTCTTGAATTTTGAACTGGGATAATTCCAGGCTTCATTCCAACCACAGCCTTGGTTGTCTCCTACAGTAAGATGTGTCATTTATTGATTCAGAGGAATTATTTTCCTTCCTACTAACAAGGCTGTAAAATCTTGAAAACGTGACATGAGTCTGGCATCTCCCAGCTGTAGTCAATAATAACCTTCACCTGCAGGCTCAGTCCAGCCAAATTCTTGACACTTGTGAACTTCTCAGCAGCAGCAGCTTTGGCGTTTGGATCATACCTTGTGTCTCTTCTTTTGGCTGAATGTATACGTCCAGGCTTTCGTTTCTGGGTTGAGTGCTTGTATGGTAAATGGGAACATGGGCCCCTTCCCACGTTCCAACTCCCCCTCCCATCCCGTGGGAAATACAGTGAAGGCCATCTTTAGGTGGACTGTGAGACCTTGGGAACCTGGCTGGAAGGAAGGCCAAAGAGAAACTGCTTCTAGATGTGAGCCTGGATTGTAAACAGTGTTATGATTTCACACATACGTGTTCCGCTCCCCCTGCATGGCCTATTTTTCTCTGTGTTCTGTACTCTAAAAAACCTTGTGTTGGAAAAGTCTGGATGATAAGGAAACTATAGCCAGCCAAGCTTCACCCCCACCCCACAGCTGCCCTGCAACCCATACGCAGGCCTGATGGACTTAGTGGTTCAACTTCACAAGCCGGCTGCCACTGGTGCGCATGTAAGTCCTAATAGAGCCATGCCTTCCACAGCCAGTCCTCCTGCTTATTTCTTTTGGAATCCAAGAACAATACAGTGGGCTTTCCTGGGACCTCAGCACTTTACAGAACAGGGCTCCACTGCCCTTTTGGATGAAAATCTTTTCTTGAGCTCTAGTCTGCTTGTCCTTTGCCACCTTCCTATTTTCAGTGTTTCTGGTCACTGGAATCTGTGGGAATAGTTTGTTTAATAAACATAAGTGGCTTAACTCTGGCATTTCTAGCCATGTCTCATAGCCATGTAATCCTTGGCTATGAAAGGAAAGGCTATCTCTTTGTGATTTCATATTTGGTGTTTGATTGCTGACAGCTTTCAAGCTCCACCACCCTTTTCCCCTCCCACCCCACGTCCGGACTAGCTAGCAATAAGAACATCTACATTCTCCTTTGGCACCAATGGGCAGATCGAGTCCCATAAACTCTAGCTAGCACATAGGAGTCCTCACCTCTAGTCTCATCCCCTAACTACCCTAACACCCAAGTTAGTCTTCCTTTCATGGTCTCTCAAGCTATTCTCAGACCATCTTGGGAACTCCCCTCAGAAAGCCTCATTATGTGAGTAATAAACTTTCATAATTTATTAGTGCCTGTATGAGATCATTAGGATTGACATCTGAACTAAATTCGGGGTGTTGGTTTATTCTGATCTCTGGAGTGTTCAAAAGATCCTTTACTCTTCATATGTTCATTTTCACTCTTTTACTTTTCTATTTCTCCAACTTGATTTCTTTTCATTTTTACCTTATTTCTGAATCCTTTCAACTATTTCATATAGAAAAAGAGGGCAAATATACTTCCCCACCCTTTTCATGGGCTTTTTTCTTCTCAGCTGTCTTCCATTCTCTTAATCTTGAGCCTGAAGATACCACTTCCTCTACACCAACAACTAATGAAAAATGTTTATTTTACCAAATTACTTCATGGATAATTCCACCTGGCTTTTAGCATTCCTATCATTTGTCATCCTCTTTCCACAATCAAATTTATGCTGAAGAGTTTCGTGCCTGGTTTAAAGTTTCATATTTTATCCCAAATGCATCATAATCTAGGAGACATCAATAATTAGGAATAAGATGCACTGAACTACCCAAGTTCTACATTCCCGTACTGGCTTTCATCTATGATCTACTTCATTATTTTTTCCCCTGCACTATTTCCTGAACCTTTTTTAGGCAGAATGACAACAGAAATCTTAAATCCAACAACATATTCTCTGACCACAAAATCTTTTTCTTTCAAGAATCTCACACTCTCATATTCACTATACTTTCTAATTAAAGTACCAAGGCCACCAATCTGTTGACCTCCCTTTTATTCTGTTGTCTTAATGGAAGCTTATCAATGTTAAGTCAATATCACAAAGATAGTAACTGTACAATTTCTTGAATCACTTAGAAAATAAAGTAATTATGCATAGTTTCGCTCAGCTTTCCTGTTTGATCTTCATCTGCATTACCATCTATACTTATTTCCTTTGTCTGTAATTCCATAGAAGGAGATCCCTCTGCCTATTTTAAGCTAATCTCTACTCTCCCAATGCCTTTGACCTTGTCAATCCCTGACTCCTTTGGGATCTTATTCCATCAGTGTTTCACCCCCTTGTTTTTCTCTCTTCAAACTCTTATCTAGTCTAATAGTCCCCTCTTCCTATAAATATTTGATGGTGTAAACCTCTCATTTTTTAATCACATTACTCTCAACCTGTTTTTCTCTTCAAGCCATTCTAACCCATGTTTTTCTCAAAAGAGTAATCTACAGTCTCTATTTCCATTTTCTACCTTCTCATTCACTCCACAATGAATCATAAAATCTACTGAAATTGTTACCAAACCATCATCAATAATCTCCTTTCTCAAACTTAAATGGACATTTCCCTACTCTCTTGTTCTTTAACATTTAATCTGTATTTGATTGGCAACTCCCTCCTTCTTGAAATGCTTTCTTCTCTTTGATTTCCTGTCTATCTTTATGGCTCTGAAGACACTTTTTTTTATCTCATCCATGCCCTCCTCTTCCTTGTCCCATAATGCTTTTCTTTTTATATATACTTCCTGAAGATCACAATACTGAATTACGTAGTTTCATGCTAATCACATTCATATGTATTGCTCAAGCCACCTTCACATATCCACATCAAACTCTGATGGATCCCCTCACATGAATGTGCTTTAATCTTTATATATTGAATATATAATCTTTATATATTCAATCTCTACTTAATTGTGTAGTACCCCTTGAGTTGGTCCCCTCTAAGTTATTGTTCAAGAACTTCGTGGTCATCCCCCACATTCAATTATTTACCAAGTCCTAAATTTTCATATCAAATATATATGACATAAATATATATTTTAAATTAATCATTTATATATCTATATCTATATCTATATCTATATCTATATCTATATCTATATCTATATCTATATCTATATCTATATCTATATCTCCATCCATATCTATATCATCTATATCTATCTATATCATCTATCTATACTCCTTTGCTCTCATATCAATTTCTCTGCACAAGTTCATATCCCAAAACACTCAATAATGGATTGTTGCACCAACTTTCTAGCTGATCTCTCACTTTCATTCTTGACTCCCTAGATCAGCTGTGGGTAAACTACGGCCCGTGGGCCGGATCCGGCCCGTTTGAAATGAATAAAACTAAAAAAAAAAAGACCGTACCCTTTCATGTAATGATGTTTACTTTGAATTTATATTAGTTCACACAAACACTCCATCCATGCTTTTGTTCCGGCCCTCCGGTCCAGTTTAAGAACCCATTGTGGCCCTCGAGTCAAAAAGTTTGCCCACCCCTGTTCTAGATCATGCTGGTACCAGGATTCTATAAATACAACCCCATTGTGTTAGTCGTGTTGAAAATTCTCCAGTTACTCCACATTTTCTAAATTTGGCCTACTAGGCATTTTGAGGTTTGGACCCACTCATACAGACTTACTTCCTGCTATCTCCTACTTCATCTTTAATATTCCAGCAGCAATGAATTGCTTGTATTTTCTCTATACCTTAACCCTCCCTTATTTATCACACTGCTTTTGCTATGTCTATCTCTGCCTAGCCAATCCCTCCCTATGTATAGGCCTTCTCCTACTTCCCACCCCTAGCCTGCCTGAAAAGTTCCACTCCTGCTTATTCTTTAAGAGTCAGATTAGAGGTCCATCTTTCCAGTGCCTCTGTGTTAACCCCTTTAGGCTGATTTATGTGTCCCTCTTCTGTATGTATATTACTTATCCGATCCTGTAGAATATTTGTGCCTACCTTTGCCATTAGACTGTGATATCCTTTAGGGCATGGGCTATGTCTCATAAATCACAGTTACTCCAGCACCTAGAAAAGTTCCTGACATATGGCCAATAAACTTTTATTGCACAGGGAGTCTTCAAGCCATAAAATAATTCACAGGAGAATTAATGGAGAAGTAACTTGGTTCAAGCACACCTCTGGGAATCCAGTGCTCTGTGTGATGCCGGCGAGGTTACTTAACCTTTCTGCACCTCTATTCTCTCAGCTGAGAAGAGACTGCGGATATTTTAAGGTCCTTTCCAGCTCCATATTTCTATGAAATACACACTATTCATGCTGCATTTACTTTTTTGATTACAGAAATTTAACAACTCCCCTGAGATACTTTATGGACACTTCATACAGAGTAACTACACTGAAGTTAAACTATTGTGAGCAATGTCATTTACAGAAGGGGATGTAAGTAAATGTAAATTTTTGTAATTTAAAAATGTATATTTTTTAACTTAAAATTGTCTTAAAGAAATATTTTACATATACAATAGAAATTCATATATACATACTTATGTTTCTCCAGGAAACATATATATTTGTATATATGATATCTACAATTCATTTTTATTGGTGTGAGGTATGAATAGTTCAAAAGCTATGTGCTGAAATCAAATAATTATTTATTAAAACTTTTTTTGAGACCTACTGAGGACCCAGACTTTTATTATATTCAATGGGCAGTCCAATAATTAATAACAATTATATCAAAATTATCAATTTAGTCATATTTCCATGCCACTAAATACTTATTTTTTTAATGTTTGGGAAACTTTCTTACTCATCTTCCTATGTTCCTGAAATAATGTGGTGTGGGTCCTGGAAACTCACCACAGAGTTAAGATTCTGGCCCTGGATTTCCTATCTTTGTGGATCCAGGCAAGATATTTGACTTTCTTATAGTTCAGATTCCTCTTCTGCAAATAGTGATGAATATAAGATAACTTATACACAGATTGTGTCAGTTATATCAGATAAATTACCTCATGCAACATATAAATATATAAAATTAAACAAATTAGAATAGCATGTAGTACATAATGTGCTCAAAAATATTATCATAGTAGATGTTTCTTAATTATATGGATGATAACATGAAGTTGATAAGACCTGTAGAGAATAAGAATCTAGTAGATAAGCCATATACAAAAAAAGGTTGAATGACAAGTTAAAAAATAATACTCTTAGGAAAGATAAATTGTATTATAAGTGATATATCATTATGTATTATTGAGATGTATTAGTATCATTTTTATTTTTCTAAAAAGTGCATTGGTATAGGTGCTGGAAATACAGTGGGAGCCATAAACATTTATGTCCTGGTGGTGCTTAACAATAAAGAACACACACATTGAATAATCTTTTGCATTGATGTAATATCACAATAATAAAGTCTAATGGAATATAAAGATGATTGCCAGAGCTGACCAGCAGACCCTGAGTGAGGGATGAATGGATTACTCCAACACAACTGTTTGCTGTGAAAGAGAGGACTAAGGGGCTGCCTGGCTAAAGGAACTCAATTGCCTGTCTAGTTGGGCTTTTACTGTAACAGCAGTTTATAATAGTAAAGTTTATCTTTTAGATACAGTCAGTAAGGTAAGTAATCTTGGTAAGACACATGTGTTTGTAGCATCTTTTAAGCAAGGACACCCAAAAGATTAAGCATAAGGATTCCAGTAAACATGTGGGAGTCTGCTTGTGCACAAACTTGTTTGGAAAGATCAAGGAATATTAGGGGCACCGCCTTCGGCACTCCCCTAAGTTGGAGTTCCAATAAGCAGGGCAGGCGGCCTTCTGCACACTTCCCTTTTCTCAGAATGTCCTCATTACACATTTTCCAACCAAGTATCATGCTTCCCCACAGGTGGTAAAGTCTGATAGAAGCACATAAAAATAAAACAAAAATAGTCTGTGTGGAAGATAGAGAGGACATTGTGGAAGAAATGGTTTTTTGTGTGTTTGTTTGTTTTTGGCTGAAACCTAAAAGGTAAATAGTTTTTGAATGGAAATGAGAAATGGTCGAAGAAGACAAACAAAACCAGCAAGATTAATAAAAAGTAACCTGATCCAAGATCAAAATACTTTCCATGTGACTTTTCAGAATATCCAACCCTGAACTCATTTCCACTTTTTAATCCTCTTTTATAAGTGCTGTAACTACTGGAGTTTAGAGTTTTCCTGGCTTATGACTAAAGGGGCTCCCCCAGAATGTGCTTTAGGAATCATCTACACCACTGTGTCAGAAGTGAATAACTAGTGAAAAAAATGTATACAATGATAACAACTTTAATATTTATATCAAACTTTAATTTTTTCATATATACATTGTCTCACTTAAATTTCACAGTTACTAGTGGCTTGCATATGATTTTTTTTTCATTTTACTAAAAAGGGAAATACAGCTGTTTGGGAATAAAGCTTGTGCAAGTCAGACAACCAGGTGGGCAAACTGTAGATCCTAATAATAATGTAGTATAGAGAGACCCTGCTTCTTTGAACTGACTACAGCTCAACCTGAAAAGTAAATGTGAGAGAGAACCATGCATTCAACAGCTGTTTAATGGAGAACCACCCAGCACCAGGCGCTGGTTTTGGTGTTGGGGATAAAGAACTGAACAATTCTAGCCACAGTCCTGTCTTCATAGAGATTACCTTCTGGATGGGAGAGGCAGACAATAAAGAACATTAATCAGCAAAATATATAGTCTGTTAGTGGTAACAATGGCTCAAAACCAATATAGTAGAACTGGAGGATAAAGAGTACCAATATGTGAATTTAGAGTGGCCAGAGAAAGCCTAACTGGAAGGGTAGCATTTGATTAATGGTCTGTAGGGGAGGAGAAGTAGGGCCATACTGAGGTCTTGAACTTAAAGAAAGGCTTTTCAAGCAAAGGCCATTGCATTGCAAAGGCCCTCAGCAGGGAGTTCCTGGTGCCAGGTACAAGTGTGGAACAACAGGAAGGTCATTATGCAGAAATAATAAAGGGAAAGTGGCAGATCATGTAACAAAGGGCCAGGTTTGACAAGGCTGCAAGGGCACTATAAAGATTTTGGCTCAGTGGATAGAGCGTCAGCCTGCCTGTGGACCTAAGGGTCCTAGGTTCCATTCCAGTCAAGGGCACATGCCCTGGTTGCGGACTCTATCCCCAGCAGGGGGTGTGCAGGAGGCAGCAGATCAATGATTCTCTCTTATCATTGATGTTTCTCTCTCTCTCTCTCTCTCTCTCCCTCTTCCTTACGCTCTGAAATCAATAGAAAATATATTAAAATATTTTGGCTATTTCAGTGAGATAGGCTGTCAGTGCTAGGTTAGAAAGACAATATCTGGTTGATACTATAAAAGAATATTACCTATTCTATTGTGTTGGGATGAATCTCTGTTGACAGATACAGATGTAGAACTGGCAGTTAATGCCATTGAAATCATCCACGGTGGTGGGTGTGGCCAATGAATAGGAGGTAGTGAGACAGGATGGAATTCTAGACATCTCAGGTTCAGATGACAGGACTTGATTTAGGACTAGATGAGGGGTGTGAAAGGAAGACAGGCACAAATGAATACAAGTTTAAAAGGTAACAGGTCACATATAACCCTCATTTATTTTCCCTCTAGCCCTATCGGTATGTGTTATATTTTTTTGTTGGCTTGTTTTTGTTTATCTGTTTATTAGTTGTTTTGCATGAGTGGTTTGAGAAAGAAGAGTAAGAAGAATAAGGGAAATTATTTAGAACTTGGAAGAAATTCAAAGATATATTTGTAAATATATATTTTCCAAAGAGCTATTTTGTAGAACAGAAATAAAAATATTATTACAGAAAGCAGAACTTGAGTGCTTGTTTTGTTTATCACCTAGAAAACAGTTACTGTTACATGGGCAGAAATTAAGAAAAAAGGCAGAACTTGGTTATATTTTTAGTGGAACTTGGCTTATTTATGCATTCATTGGTTGATTCTTGTATGTGCCCTGACTAAGGGTTGAAGCCGTAACCTTTGCATATTGGGATGATACTCTAACCATCTGAGTAATCTGGACAGGGTGAATTTGGCTATTGTAACCAAATCAACAAAAATTATCTCTATGCAACATCCTTCAAGAGATAACAGCTTGGCTATCTAAAACCTTTCTTTGAAATGTTACCTGTTTAATAGTATTTCACCTAGAGTAAAAATCAAGCAATGATTTTACACATAGAAAAATATCCTTTTCAGTCTACTTTTTCCAAACTTGGAAGTCAAGTCACTTAAAGAGCAAATGCCTTGATGTGAATACTTGGAAAGTGCATTCAAAAAGTAGCAGGGCAGATATTAATGCTGAACAACGACAAGTATGACATAGGTGCTAGACTTCACAATGAGGGGTCACCGCACATGTTATTTCACAATGGCTGCTTCAGTAGATGAGCTGACATAACAACCCACTGCCGATGTCATAAACAATTGCCAATTTCATTTTACAGGAGGCTCATGGGTGAGCTGAACCAGAAAAAGTGATGATGATAGGCGAAACCGAATATGTATGACTCATCCGGAGCTGGCTTATTAGTCCAGGGGCCCTCGCACAGATTGAGCATTGGAGAGCCCAAGTTCAAACCCCAAACCTGCCATTTATTCACTATATGACCTTGAGCAGACCACTGAGCTGGTTTTCTCACTTTAAAAATGAGGAAATTAATGCAGACTTATAAAGGAGACTCATCTGAATCAAATGAGACAAGGCATGTGTAGAATGGTTTAAAGTAGTGTATAAATATTTGATGTTATTATTGAACAGGCTTCCCCTTTGAAAGATGGAAAGAGGGAGAATGGGAATGACTCAGTAATTATTGAATAATCTCTGGTTTCAGGAATTGCCCATATGCTACTCCATTTAATGTAAAAAACAATGACTACGTATCTATCTATCTATCTATCTATCTATCTATCTATCATCATCATCATCATCATCTATATTTCTATCTATCTATCATCATCTATCTATCCATTCATCTAACAACTTTGTTGTGCATTTTGTCCAATGTTATTGTGTTATGTTATAGTTAAGATCCAAACTTAGGTCTGTCTTTGTCCCAAGCCTGCATAATTCCTGTTATTGCTTCTGTATTTTACATGGAGCCATACTGTGTCAGAGATGACAAAAATAATAAAAAATATCTGGTGGAATGGTGTTCAAATATTTAGCTGCAAAGTCCTATTGGGAAGCTCAATATTTGCTAGAAGTATGGTGCCCTCGTTGAGGCAGATGTGGGACCTTCAAAGTGGCTTCTCTTACACTGGATCCTCCTCCACTTCTCTCCTTGGGCAGGTGGGTAACTTAGGGTATAAAAATATTTAGTTTAGCCAATTGCCCTCAATTTATTGACTGAAACACAGAGGCTAAGTGGTTTACCTGAGAACACAGAACTTTTTAATGGCAAAACTAGAACAAGAAGCCCAGTTCTGTGGAACTTATGTACCATATGTCCCCATGTACTTCTCACATTAGTCCTAAAATATTGATATTTGAAGGGTCACAATAAATAATATTTTTATCACCCATCCAAGCAGTTAAGATATACAGGGGGGGGGCAAAAGTAGGTTTACAGCTGTTTGTATAGAAAATAATATAATAATCCTATATAATAAAAGAGTAATATGCAAATTGACCAAATGGTGGAACGACTGGTCGCTATGATGAGCACTGACCACCAGGGGGTAGACGCTTGATGCAGGAGCTGCCCCCTGGTGGTCAGTAAGCTCCCACAGCGGGAGCACCGCTCAGCCAGAAGCTGGGCTCACAGCTTGCAAGCTCAGCGGCAGTGGTGGGAGCCTCTTCCGTCTCCATAGCAGCGCTAAGGATGTCCGACTGCCGACCTAAGCCTTCAGTTGGACACCCCCCGAGGGCTCCCAGACTGCAAGAGGGTGCTGGCCAGGCTGAGGGATGCCCCGCCCCCCCCCCCCAGTGCATGATTTTCGTGCACTGGGCTTCTAATTAATAAATAATAACACAAGAATAAACTGTGCTTTGTGTATTCATAACTGTAAACCTACTTTTGCCTCATCCTGTGTATAAAGAAGTGTGTCATGTCGAGATCAAAGTATCATTCATTTAATTGATGGAGCTGCTGGAGAACATGGGTCACTAGGAGATAACATAAGACTGCTCCCAGAATCAGGGCTTCCCTTGTCATAGGTAGCACCCCACCCCCAGAGTGAGTCTTTACCAGTAAACTTACCAGTAGGAGCAAAAATGGACCAAAATACATACAATCTTCTTGGAAGCCAGATTCTCGCTTTCTCTCTCTTTCTCTCTCCTCTCTCTCGGTCAGATTCTAAAAATGAATGGGTAGTAGGCTGAGCTCTGCCGACCTTATTTCTTCTGCTGGATTTACCAGATTGCTCACCCACCACAAGAGTAAGGGGGCAGTGAGAGTCCAGGGCTACCTTAATATAAGATCCTTGTAAGGAAATAAAACATCAGGAGAATGGGCTTACTGGCCCCATATAATGGAATACAAGGATCTCAGATCTGATGGGATCACACATAGTAATATGAGTATTATGCTAAGCAAAATAAGCCAATCAGAGAAAAACAAGTATCACATGATCTCACTCTTATGTAGAATCTATTGAACAAAATAAACTGTTGAACAAAATTGATCCAGAGATATAGAAGCATGGAACAGACTGTAGAATCTCAGAGGGAAGGCAGGGGTGGGTGAGAAGAGATTAACCAAAGAACTTGTGTGCATATATGCATAACCCATGGACACAAACAATAGGGTGGTGAAGGCCTAGAATGGAGAGTGGGAGTGGGCTCTAAGGGGTCAATGAGGGGAAAAAGGGGACATATGTAATACTTTCAACAATAAAGATTTTTAAAAGTTTTATTTTGTTAAAATTTCTGGTTTTAAGTTCTGATTTGTTTATTGTACTAAGTGTTAACATTCTCATGGATATAACCAAGTTATCAAATTAATAAATGCTATATATTTCCTGGTGGCATAATTTATAGAACTTATTTCTGAAACTAAAAGTAATTGCAGATTAGTTATTGAGATGTTATGTGAGGCAAAACCAAATGTAGATAAATCTAAAAATAGCACTTTTTGCTACCACCCAGAAAAAGCAGAGTCAGAGTAATTGCCGTTTCTTTAAAATGTAGACATCCTTTCTAGGAATATATCCCAAGAAACCAGAAACACCAATCAGAAAGGATATATGCACCCCTATGTTCATAGCAGCACAATCCACCATAGCTAAGATTTGGAAACAGCCTAAGTGCCCATCAGCAGATGAGTGGGTTAAAAAACTATGGTACATCCACACAATGGAATACTAAGCTGCGGTAAAAAAGAAGGAACTCTTGCCATTTGCAACAGCATGGATGGAACTGGAGAGCATTATGCTAAGTGAAATAAGCCAGTCAGAGAAAGATAAATACCACATGATCTCACTCATTTGTGGAATATAGAGAACGACATAGACGGATGAACAGGGACAGATTCAAAGACAGAGAAACAGCGATCAGACTATCAATCTCCTGAGGGAAAGTAGGGGAGGGTGGGGGTAAGGGGAAGAGATCAACCAAAGGACTTGTATGCATGCATATAAGCCAAACCAATGGACATGGACAACAGGGGGATGAAAGCATGAGTGTGGGGGGGGGAGGTTGGGGGTTAATTAGGGGGGATGAGGACACACTTGTAATACCTTAACCAATAAAGAAATTAAAGATAAAAAAATGAAAAAAAAAAAATAAAATGTAGACATCCCAAGGACAGGGAGGCAATTGAAGTCTCAGAATCACTGAGACCATGCACGGCCTATTGGAATCACATAAAGAGGCTGTGGATAGACAGTAATTGAAACAGACACCCTCCAGGTAATATTAAAGAGCTGTTGAAGATCCTAAGTAAAATTCCAATACATCTTGAATCTATAATTACTAGAGGATTACTAGATGTGCCTTTAAAAATAACTATTCATTTTTGTACAAAAGCAGGTTTAACATTTGGGAGCATCAAATTAAAAAATATTTATTGTGCCCTGGCTGGTATACTCAGTGGTTAGAAGATTTGCCTGGTCACTGGAGGGTCAGGGGTTTGATTTCTGGTCAAGGGCATATACCTGGGCTACAGGTTCATTCCCAGCCCCCCATCAGGTGCGTTTGGGAGGCAACCATTCAATGGTGTTTCTCACATCGATGTTTCTCTCTCTCCCCCTCCCTCCCTTCTTTTCACTCTCTGAAAAGCAATGGGGAAAAAAAAATCCTCTTTTGAGGATTAAAATAAGGGTAAGAATAAGAATAAGAATAAGAATAAGAATAAGAATAAGAATAAGAATAAGAATAAACATTCATTGAAGTCAAGTACGCTGGTGGTTATGAATATCATCTTACTATATAATTATAAAATATACTTTCAATAGCTAGGAGTTTGAAATAAAGTTATAATGATTTTAATATAAAGATGAATATATATCCTACCTTTAATCCCCCAAGAGAGAAAATTGCATACTCCTTTCCATTACTCTGCCCTTTTCTCTCTAGTGTCTATCACAGGGATGCGATCACTCTGGTGAAAGGACTGTCTCCACTGATGTTGCTATTGTCACTAACTTCACGTCATCCTGTAGTTTTCAGCTTCAATAGCAATTCTATAAGGAGCTCTCCCATGATCACCAAATGATAATGAGTTCTGCTGTCTCTCCTACTACCCTAAGATGAAACCCCACCCTTGTAACTTTGTTCATTTGGTTAATCGAAACTATTTATTGAGCATTGATTACATGCCAGGCATGTTTCCAAGCTCTGGATATACAATAATAAGTAAGAAGGATTCGATTCCTGTTCTTATGGAATGTACATCCTAGTGGGAGTACTCTAAGCATCAGGGATCTTAGTGGCTTCTCTTTTTAACCTCCTCATGCTTTATAAACTTCTACAATAGCTGTTGATAAATAGGTGCTCAATAAATATTTATTGATTAAATTAATGAATAAATAAATGAAGTTGTGAAGAATAAATGAGTTAATAAATGCATATGAGATGTTGATATATACTCTGCAGAGGATTGATACTGAGTGAAGGAATCCATAGTGACTGACAGTCAAGATTAATTGTTCATGGAAGACCTTTATGTGGTCTTGATATTGAAGCTTATATAAGCGTGATAGGAATAAGCCAGTTGTATGTAGTAACCAGAAACTTCCATGCTCTGAGAAGCCCAAGCAGTGTTGAGAAGCCTGGAATTTGATATGTCTCAGAGGGAGAACAAGGAAGAGATGGAGAGAGGGGAGAGGGGGAGGAAGAGAGGGATGGAGAGCTAGGAGAGGGCAGGAGAGGAGAGGAGAACCAATAATCATGAGTAAAGGAGTCATTTGGAAGTAGATCTTCCCACCGTAACTGTCACCATGTGGATCAGAGATGAACCATCTAAATTCCTTTCCCCACAAAATTGAGGGCAAAGGTAAAATTGCTGTATTAAATCATTAGAGTTGTTTCACAACAACAAATAATTGAAACATGCATCTTTCACAGCCACTGCAGCCTCTACAGAGCTCAATGACTGGCCCATAACAGTGAGAAAACAAAACTGAAGAAAAAAATAATTAAATGAAGTGAGGAATAACATCTCTAGCTGCTTCTTAAACTCTCAGAGCTTCAGTGTCTTTACATGTGAAGGATGGATGCTATATAATTTCCAGAGTGAGAGAATTAAATCAGGAAATATATGTAATTTGTTTAATTCTGAAGTACTTTATTAATTTCATTTGCTGCTGTATTCACAATTCCTAAAGTATTGCTTATCATATAGACTCCTCATTTGTAATCTTTTTAACTTAAGAGGAAATGAATGACCACAGTAATCCATCAGGCACTGTTCAAGTCACTAGGACCATGATGAAAACAAGCTCAGCACTTTATAGTGGCTCTAGATATGCTGCAAGTTCAAATACATTGATATAAGTGCTATAGTCATGATCTGTGCAAGGGACTATAACCAGGAACTGAGCATCTGATTTTGCCTGGAGAGAGAGAGAGAGTCAGAAAATATTTTACTATTGCAAGGACTTTTGTACTGAGTCTGAGAGCATGCCTAATTGCTCACCATGAATACATGAAATAAGGGAGTTCCTAAAGGAAATTTTGTCTTTGAAGAGACAAAATGAGACTGATATATGACATTTCAAGGGAATTCTGATGAATGAATTTGATGTTGGGCTCGGGCATAGGATATATGTGGGACAATAACATGGTAGTCAGATAAGCAGAAATCAGATACTAAAGGGCCGAGTATGCAATAGCAATGTGTTGTTTGACCTACATTATATAAGGAGTAGTAGTGAGACAGTTGCATGTTATATTCAGGCATCTGGTACTCTTAGACTTGCATTTTAGGAAGTTTGCCCTAGATCACTGTGAAGAATGGATTGGAATTCTTGAGATGGAGCTAATGCAGCTAGGAGGCGACTGCTATTACAAGGAGAGAGATGATATTGACCTGAACTAAAGCAGTGGCAGATGACTAGTAAGTGACAAGTATGGAGAAGTTTAATAGGGTGATTTATAAGACCCAGTTGACTAGTATATATGGAAGTTGAGGAAAATAGTGCAGTCAATGATGATATATTTTTATGTATATGACTGAGAGCATAATGATTCAATCAATAGAAAAAATGTAGTATGGTTTGGATATTATAATAATCAGAGATATATCTTTCATAATAGCACATAAAAATAACCTAAAAATCCTAATGACTAATGGAATAAATATACTTTTATTGTTCACACAACTACATGTCTGCAAAGGATTAGTTCAGCTGCTCTGCAGACCATTGGTAGAACTCATGTCTGTTCTATGTATCATTCACTCCCTTTAGACCAGAGGCTACCTAGAACATGTATGTGTCATGGAAAATGCAGGAGTCCAGGAGAAGAAGCAGAAACATGCAGGGACTCTTATGGTTTATAAGTACATAGACACACACTGCCTTTTTCATCTATAGGCCATTAGTTAAAGTGAGTAAAATAGTCAAATCCAACATCAATAGGGCAGTAACACACATACACTGCTCACACCATGAAGCACTACATAGTCATATGACAAAGGACATGGATATACAATTCAAATATATAGAAGGGAATGAGGAATTGGGAATGATGACCCAATTGACCACAATAGTCATGTTGGTACATTAAAGAAGAATATCTATGAGTACACCTGAAGGGAGAAACACTAGAAATTTTCACCCTGGGTATATTTCTTGCCACAAAACTTCATTACTTTCGCTTCATGGTACCTTGAAATCATTGCTTTATGAAGCTTCCTATATCAAATTCATGTTGAATTAATTTTGGGGCTGCTTCATGTCAAAAAGGTTGCTATCTATCTATATATATATATATATATATATATATATATATATATAAAGGACTAATATGCTAAGTGCCCCTCCCTCCCTCCGACCAGTCTCTATGATGCACACTGACTACCAGGGGGCAGAAGCTCAACGCAGGAGCTGCTGAGCTGCAGTGACTTGGCAGCAACGGTTCTCAGTTGACACACCCCAAAACCAGAGAGGAGGGAGCCCAATTCCTCACACGATTCCACCTTCAGCCGTGGGTTATGTTGTTGCTGGGGCACTGTCAGCCGAATCTGGTTTACTACACACTTGCATTTGTATTCCACACCCTGTATGACAGCAACTATACAGAGTGTCCTCTCGCACTCCAGGACCCCTTGGGGGATGTCAGAGAGCTGGTTTCAGCCCCATCCCCACAGGCCAGGCCAAGGGACCCCACCTGCTTGAGGGATCCGGCTCACTCCACAGATGCCTTTCTAGCCAGGGCGCCACCCCAGGTGCAGCTGGCCAGGGAGGGACCGCTGGAGGTTGGCTCTAGGGCGTGTCCAGCCCATCTGGCCCAGTCCCACCTCACCAGCCACCTTCTAATTAATTTCCTTTCAATGTGCAGGAATCCATGCACCGGGTGACTAGTAATAAATAAGTAAATAAAAAACAACAAGCCAACCTTCTCCAATATGGACAAGCGAACAATGGCAGGTGTAGATGAAAGTTGGTACCTCACAGTCTCAAAGGTTATTTGCCAATAACAACCTTTTCCTTGGGAAATCAATATCACTTAGGTTTCAAGGTCCCGCTGTTTTTCTAAGTCTCAAATTTGGACTCACAACTGTTTTCTTACTGCCTGCAAACATGACCATCATGATGAGGAATGAGGTAGACAAGACTTCTCTAAGGGTTCAGGTATAACTAAAGGTAAACAGCCCAAGAAAGTGTCAAGATAAATGTAACCCGTCTACATTCTGTGATCCAGGCAGGGACCCTTTTACTTGGCTCCTAGATCTCCCTCTACGCAGCAAAGGTGATAATATATAGGTTTACCTGAGAGTTTACCAAATCCAGTTGAAATTCACAGCCAAGAGAAGGGACCCAGAGGTTTTTGGTCAAACCTCTTTGGTAGGCAGAATTAGGGCTTCTCAAAGATATCCATAACTTAATCCCAGAACTTCTAAATAGATTAAATGGCAACTGGGAATTAAGTTTGCAAATGTAATTAGTTTTACTAATCAGCTGATTGAAAGAAGGAACTTTTACCATTTCCAACAGCATGGTTGGAACTGGAGAACATTATGCTAAGCAAAATAAGCCAGTCAGAGAAAGATAAATATCGCATGATCTCACTCATATGTGGCATATAATGAGCAACATAATTTGATGAACAAGAATAGATCCAGAGACAAATGGTAGGGGAGGGGGGATTAGACAGCAACCAAAGGACTTGTATGCATGCATATTAGCATAACCAATGGACACAGACACTGGGGCGATGGGGGCTTGCCCAGGGTAGGAATGGCTGGGGGGGGTGTCAATTGAGGGAAAAGGAGACATATATAAAACTTTAGACAATAAAGCAGAAAAATAAGATTATCCTGTATTATCTAGATGGGCTCAATCACCATAGAAGAGAGAGACAGAAGAAGAGATCAGAGTCAGAGGGATTTGACAAGGCTGTGTTGCTGGCTTTGAAGTTGGATGGAATGGCCACCAACTCAGCTTGTCTCTAGAACCAGATTCTGCCTTAGAACCTTGGGAGGGATGCAGCCCTGCTGACACCTTGATTAGAGCCAGTGAGACCCATGTCAGATGTCTTACCTCCAGAACTGTAAGGTAATGCATTTCTGTGATTTTCAGCCTGCTAAATATGTGGTAATTTGTTACAGCAGCAATAGGAAATGAATGCAGCCTCCAAACCTTTTGCAGAGGATCAATACCAGAAATACCAAACCCCTTTACAGAAAAAGCTCTCCAACAGAGCATTAAATTTACCCTGTGGATAATCACACCAGAATGTAACGAGATCATTCACTTTCTGAGAAAGATACAGCCAACAAACTAATATGATTTCCCCCCTTAAACCATTTACCATCTATCCCTCTAGAATTTCCACAAAAATACTGACACTCTGGGGCAAAAACAACAACAAAAAATAATATCCATTTATTGGCTAGGCTCTGGAAATATAGCATTTGTCCCCTCTGGTAGGGAGATAGGTTTTACTAGGGGAAAAATCCAATGTTCTTTAAAAAAAAGGTACAAACTTAAGATACCCTGTATTATCCTGGGATTGTAAATTGTCCCTAGTTAAATAAATAAATAAATAAATAAATAAATAAATAAATAAATAAATTGCTTTTTTTGTATGTATCACAGGGTTACAGATCTATGCTCTATGCCTGGTAGTAATGTTTATGCCTTACCACTTCACTATCATCAATATTCTTATCTCATTCCAATGTCAAAGAGCTCAGGTTAACTGCCATTTCATTTCGGCCTCTCTGGAGTCTAACAATCAGGCCTGGCATAGAATTCCCACTGCATAATTATGGCTGGATTAATTAATTAGCATTAAATGCTTGTTGAATTGACCCACAGCATTTCTCGATTTATAAATAGTTCTGAGAATGAGCTTTTGCAGACCAGATCCTTTTAAAAGATAGGCCAGCATAATGGACAAGCCTGTTAGTAATATTAATATATTCACCATGCTAAATTGCTGGAAAAATAAAAGACAATTACTAAAGGGAGAAAAAAATATCTGTGGGCACAGTTGTAAGAGCAGGATGATTTATCCCAGAATATATTAAAATTGACTGGCAATAAGAGTTTACATAGAACATTTGGTTACTTTTAACTCATTTTCTCATTTTAATTCATTTCCATTACTCTAGAATAGCTTTTCAGTGTCTTCCCCCCCTTGCTTTGGAATTATGCAATGTAAATGAATTTAATCAATATGCTCAGAGGACTAATTAGTTATAGATACTTTCAGGACATTCAAAACTAAAAGTACTGCAATTATACAAGAGAACATACTATAAGCGGTATTCCAGGAGTGTTATTAGAGGATATAAAAGCCATTTAAAACAAACAGGCTTTTTGGCAGTGGGATACCCATGGGTTTCATCTTATATTACTATTTGGTTGGACTAAGTTAAATTTTCCAAGTACAATAATGACTTGGCTGATATAATGCCCCCCAAGTTCTCACTTGCTATTTCCAGTCCTTGACTGTTTCAGGATCCATAAGACTTACAGTAAAGCACTGGATGACAAAAACAAAACAAAACAAGGAATGGTGGCTTGGCAAACAGGGAGCAGCTGGACGTGAATCTATGAATAATACTATTGTGGCTTAAACATTTACATAAAATGAATGCAATTAAATTCTTTTGGATTAAACAAAAACATTTCTGACTTTATACGCTGGTTGCTGCTCCACACTCTCTAAGTCTACGGCCCCACACAATGAGATAAAAGTAAGACGTGCACATATTTTGGAAAGCAATACATAGTCTCTGTGATCATAGGCAACACATGAACAAACCCATCAAAGATTACAGTAGGAGAGACCAGGGCTGGTCTTTTCTTTTCACTGAGGTCCCAGCTGTCCAGCAACCAGTGGCTCACAATAGCTCACAGCAGGATGCAAACAGCTGGGGTTCAAGTGGGAGGGAGGGTGCCAGATTTAACCACCCAGATTTTTTTGGGGTGGGGGTGGGGGATAGAGGTGGTCTGTAGATGTTCCTGGTGGCTGAGACCTGGGAATGCAGTTAGAAGATATGGAACCACATCAGCTGCAAAAATGACAGCGAAATGTGAAATGAAGGGTGATTCTGTCACATGTGGCTTAAACAGTGTTGAGCACGTTATAGAAAGGCATTAGATGGCACTCAGTCCATGTGCGTGTGCCTGTGTGTGTGCATTCATCTTGGCTCTTGCCTATATCAGTTTGAAATTTGGGCAGGTATTTTAACTTCTCTTAGCCTCATGAGAACACTGAAAACTAATTCTCAGAGCTGGATTTTGCCAGAACCTGGGAAGATTTTCTAATTATAGCAGTGACCTAAGAAGCACAGCTGGTTTCCAATGCATATTTGCCATCAGAAATGGAGTAAACCTGCTGGGCGAGAAGATGGGGGAAAGATATGCTATTTCTCCTCCATTTTTTTGCCCTTGTCTCAGAGACTGAAGAACTGTATGTATTTTTTTAAAGAGAAAATAGAGTATTCTTTCCACCCGTGCTCTTGTTCTAAAAATATTTAGTGATTTCTGTTAAAATAAATCAGGATAGGATGAAAGGAACAAACTGTAGCTTATTGCATCCTTTAAATGTGCATTTCCAGAAAAAAAAGAAATTAGTGAAGCAAAAAATGAAAGCATTCTAGAAGTAGTGTAAGCTGTTGAGTGTAATTTAGGAAATTTATGTTTTCTCTGTGTACAAAATTTGGGAGTGCAGATGGAAATGGTTCCACATTTACTCAGAAAGTCTCCTTTAAATACATTTATTTTCCCCCAGTTTTATTGAGCTATAAGGACATGTAACATTGTGATGAATTGAAAAGTGTGATGAATTGAAACATATATATTGAGAAATGTTTACCACACTAAGGTTAGTTAACACGTCCTTTACCTCACATAATTACCACTTTGTTGTTGCTATGGTGAGAACATTTAAGATCTCCTCTCCTAGCAACTTCCAAGTGTACTGTAGTCAGCATGCTGTACATTAGATCCTCAGAGCTTATACCTCTTAAACAGGATTTTTTCACACTTTCACCAGCATGTTCTCATTTCTCCCACCTCCTTGCTGCTGGCAGCCACAAATCTAAGCTCTGCTTCCATGAGTTTGGCTGTTTTAGGTTCCACATACAAGCCAGATCACACAGTTTCCTGTGTGATTATACAATTTCCACTTAAAATGTTGCCTTATTTTATTCATGTTACAAATATCTGGATTTTCTTATTTTTTAAATATATTTTTTATTGATTTCAGAGAGGAAAGGAGAGGGAGAGAGAGAGAGAAACATCAATGATGAGAGAGAATCATTGATTGGCTGCCTCCTGCACACCCCACACTGGAGATCACAACCAGGGCACATGCCCTGTCCGGAATCAAATCATGACCTCCTGGTTCATAGGTTGATGTTCAACCACTGAGCCACACCCGGCTGGGCAGGATTTCTTATTTTTTATTGCTGAATAGCATCCTAGTGTGTGTGTGTGTGTGTGTGTGTGTGTGTGTGTGTGTGTGTGAGTGTGTGTGTATCATCTATATTTTCTGTCCCTATTCCCTGTTAGTGAACATTTAGGTTGTTTCCAAGGCTTACTTATTGTGGATGATGCTCCAGTGAGCATGGGGGAGCAGACACCCTTTCAATAGCCTGCCTTCACTTCCCACAGAGAAATACCCAGAAGTGGGATTGCTGAATCATGTTGTTCTACCTTTTAACGTGTCTGAGGAACCTCCACACTCTTTTCCATAGTGACTAATACATATTCTCATGAACATTCCACAAGGGTTCCCTTTCCTCCACAGTCTTGACAATGTTTAACGTCATTTGTCTTTTCTAACAGGTGCAAGGTAGTATTTCATTGTGTTTTCCATTTGCATTTCCCTGAGATTAGTGATGTTCCGCACTTTTTTGTGTATTTTTTGGATATTTGAATGTCTTCTTTGGAAAAATGTCTATTCAAGTACTTTACCCATTGTTTCCAATTATTTGCTGTTTTGCTATTGAGTTATATGAGTTTATTATATATTTTGGGTATTAACCCCTTATCAGGTATAAATGGGGTTATATCTAATATGGGATTATATCAACTAAAATATACAAATATTTTTCATAAGTTATAGGCTGCCTTATCATTTTGTTGATTATTTATTTTGCACTGCTTATTAATTTGATGCAGTCCCACTTATTTTTTAGCTTTTGCGGCTGTGCCTTTACTGTGAAGGAGATTTTGCCCTATGTTTTCTTATAGGAATTTTATGGTTTCAGGTATTATTTTTAAGTCCCTAATCCATTTTGAGTTAAGTTTTGTGAATAGTGTAAGATATAGGATTTTGCCTTTAATTCATTCTTTTGCATATGAGTAGTCAGTTTTCCCAATATGACTTGTTACATAGCTAACTTTTCCCCATGGAATATTCTTGATTCCTTTGTCAAATATTAGTTGCCTAGCAATGCATGGATTTATTTCTAGGTTCTTAATTCTGTTTCATTGGTCAATGTGTCTGTTTTTTATGCCAGTACCATGTGTTTATTTTTTAAATTGTAGCTTTGTAATATACTAGTAGTTTAAAATTAGGAAGTATGATGCCTCCAATTTTATTCTTTTTTAAAAATGTTCATTCACATATTATAATGATTTGTTTTCTTTATTGATTAAGGTATTACATATGTGTCCTTATCCCCATTGCCGCCCCCACAATCCCCACTCATGCTTTCACCCCGCTGGTGTCTGTGTCCATTGGTTAGGCTTATATGCATGCACACAAGTTCTTTGGTTGATCTTTCCCCTTACCCCCACCCAATTTTGTTATTTCTTAGGATTGCTTTGGCCATTCGCAGTCTTTTTGGTTCCATATGAATTTTAGGATATTTTTTTCTATTTCCAAAGTATTTTATTGCTTTTGATGCTATTGTAAATGAAATTGTTTATTTCTTTTTCATATAGTTAATTATTAGAGTGTAGACATTCATCTAATTTTTGTATGTTGATTTTGTATCCTGCCACTTTACTAAATTTATTAGTTCTAAAATTTATTTGGTGAAATCTTTAGGATTTTCTATATATAAAGTTGTGTCATTCATTTCTATATATAAAGTTGTGTGATTATTCTTGGGTTTTTGTTCAATTGGGTTGATGAAAGCCGACATTTAAGCTGCCCTAGAATTATTTTTGTTTGTTAATAGCTAATTATTGATCTTTGTGGGGGGCAGAGGCTGAATCTCCTACTCTGCTGTATTGGTAACTTTCTTCATGTTGATGACCATAGGGCTGTCTTTTCAATGGAACCCTCCTGGAATTATAAATCTGAAAAAGAGATTGTACCTAAAATCCCAGCAGAAAGCAAGGCTGATAAGTCCTACCCCGTGTCCCCTACTATTCCAGGGAAGTGTTTCGCAGACAATGTGTCTATGGATCACCTATCAAATTAGCAAAACTACAGGTCTCGATGAAGAGCCTGAGGTAGTTCTGATAAGCTTCCACACCCTTGTTTCTGAAGACCATACTTTGGTGTGAAGAGCCACACAAACTTAGATGGCCTGTCTTTGGATGAATAAACAGAAAAAATAAAAAAGAGGAGAAGGGGATATGACACAAAATATTGTTGGACAAAGGACATACTACATGAAAAATACCCAATTTATTTTTTTAAAAAAGGAGAAAGTTTAAAAAGTTAAGAAGCCAGAAAGGAAGGAAAGAAGGTAAGGAGAAGAAAAGAAGAGAGGATTAGAGGGAGCCTTGGAAAGAAGAGAGAGAAATACAGGGGGATGACATAAAAAAGACCAAAGGAAAATATAGTCTGGAAGGAATAAAAGAAAACCCATGGAAAATTGTACCTTCCTAAGGAGTGTTTCAGAAAGATTAGAATTTGTTAGGATTCTAAACTAAAATGAGTGAATCAGTACTTCACAGTAAGATGCTAAAATGGGAAAATGGGTGGAAAATAGTGACTGCAAAACAGAAGAAATAAACAGAAAATACTATTACAGAACAAAGGTGTAGATGAGGCACTTCAAGGAATAGAAAGGACACAACTGAAAATGGAAAAAGAAGCAGGATGTGAAGCTGAACCAGCCTAGATTTAAAACCTAACTCAACCACGTCCTAGCCATGTGGCCTTGGTCAATTACCTAAGGTCTCCGAGTCTCCATTTCATTGTCTGGCTAATGGCAATAAAAATAGTAATTTCTTCACTCATTATTGGGGATGATTTTAAATCAAGATTCCTGAAGACATGTCTGAAAGGGTGACTGTAACATTAAGTCAATCCCTGTCACTGATTTGCTTGTAACTTTCAATAGTTTCCCATCTCCCTTTCCCATACTACAGTGCATGTGCTCATTCTGCTTCAGCCACACTCTTCCCATTGCAGTCCCAACTCAGAGCCTTTACGGGGATTCTTCCCTCTGCCTGAAATGTGCTTCTCCTGTTGCACTCATGGCTCCCTCACTCATTGTTCCATCTTTACACACAGCTTATGTTTTCACTGATGGCCATTCCCTCTAAAATTGCAATTGAAAAAGTTTTCCCAATGCTACAGTTTTTCCATCTTTGCTCTGAGGACACTCTGCCTCTCATGTACCTTGATATATCAGCATACACATTAGCATAGCGTGTACTTGTTTATGATATATCTCCTTCTCACTAGTTCTATGAGGTTGGAACTTTGGCTATTTGGGTCACTGCTGTATTTCTGGCATCTAAACAGTACCTGAGAGTTGATAGATATTTGTTGAAATAATAAATATTATGCATAAAGTTAGCATTAGGATTTAAAATGAGAGAAGGCCAAATTTTGTGACTTACATCTATACATCTATACATATATACATATTTATTGATGGCCAAACACAATTTACTTGATACTCTATACCCATCATTTGGTTGAATTATAACAGCAAACCTGAGATCAGGTTTACTGTCTTTATTTTTCAGGTCTGTAAACTATGCCTCAGAAAAATTAAGTGACATAGACTGAGGTGCACAGCTAATAACAATGCTTAGATCTGGGTCTATGTGATTCTTGCCCATTTGATTCATCACAATGCCTTTCCTGATACTGTATTTGCACTTGATCTAAAAATGAGTTAATACATCCACTCAGACTCTATAAATTAAGTCAGGCCAATTCACACAAACAATAGGTACCCATTTCCTGAATACTTGGTCAGAAAAGCTCTTGACCTGAGATTGAATTCTCTGGTCATAACTTTCTTTACAAGCTTACTTTCATCGTAAGTATCTAAATAATTATAAAATAAAGCAAACGTTGTCTTATTTACTTAAAAAAGGAAATGTGTTATAAACCAGCAGTTGGCAATTTCATGTAAATTATGTAAAAGTAATAGTTTTGCAGAAAGATTTCATTTTTATCCATTTTTTCAGCATATTAAGACTCATGGAATCTTCACTGTGATTTGATTTGGGCCCTGGCTCAGTGACAGGACAGGTTTAACGATCATGTGTCAGTATTCCAAGAGCCTCCTGTTTAACAGAAGAGCACTGTTCCCTGGAATACTCCAGTCACCTCTCATCCACTGACCTTTCCCCTGGAAACATTCATCACTGGTGACACTGACTGATGAGCAGTGTGATCCCCTGACCTCCAATTTATTCATGTTGATGGTCTTGACACTCCTCATAGTCTCCCAGGCTCCACACAGCTGCCTAATATCATCAGTGGACCTTTACTTCCCAGAAATACTTTCTATTTCCTCACCATCTGACAGTATTACTTTCTCCTCCATCCAGCATGAACTGTCACTTTTTTCCCTTCACTTATTGCTTTTCAAAACCTTTAGACTCCCCTCCACCCCCACTGACATTTCTAGGTCTCTCATTTAGTTACCTACAGCTTGTCTGTCTTAGGGGATTATTTTCTGAGCAAGGGACTACTCTCGCTGGTATAAATCCTCATCAGTTGTGATAAAGGGACAACTCAATCTAATTAGACTCCTTTTATCTTTAGATTACAATGATCATTTTCATGACCTCCATTAATAATGACTACTGTTATTAATCCCATTTCCCTTCCTTAAGAATGTTCAGCAATTCATGCTGCTAATAAATATATTACTATTAATAGTAATAACTGCCATTAATTTCTTTGCTATTTTTCAAAAAAGAATGAAGAAACAAATTTAATATTACTGGTAATCAAATGCCTTTTTGAACACTTACCATGTGTTAGAATCTGTGGTTGGTAATAAATACTATCTCATTTAACCTGTGAGGTAAATCATATCACCATCCTTATTTTTAAACAAGGAAACTGAGACACAGTGAAATTATCAGTTTAAGGTGCCCAAAGTTACATGGCTGGTCATTGGCAAAACCATGATTTTGTTAGATGATTCAGTAATTATTTCAGATTAACAAATAATTTCATCAAGCAAAGCTTGTTCAAAGAGGAAAGAATGGTAATAATAATGATGATAATGATGATGATGATAAATGCTAATAATGAAAGCTACTTATCTCTTGTGCCAGACAATATTTTATGTGCTTTATATACAGATTCTTGTTTGTTTAGCCTGTTTAAGAAGATAATCAAATAGTTATGATTGTGCCTATTATTATAGATAAGGCGATTAAAATTAGAGAGTTTATGTATTTTTCCTGAGTCAATGGAAGTGATGCCAAGCAATTCTGTTTGCCATCTGAGTTCTTGCTATGGTGGTATGTGAGTGTCCAGAGCATGAATCGATGAGGAAACCTTTATCAGCGTAGTAGCTGGTGGGCAGTTTGATCAAAATCTCATTGCAGTTAGGCATATAGTTGCCTCCTCTTTCCTTTACTCAGATGGGAGATTTCTTAGCAGCAGGTGCTCTGTGTTATCCAAGAATGTAGTCTATACACTCTCAAGAAATACTTGTTCAATAACTGGACTTAAGGGAGGGAAACTTAGGTTTCTGAGGCTGACCAGGCTCCCAGGGCTGGTTGGTGGATGAGCCAAGACCCAGTACCCTGATTTGTGTTCTGAAGCTCCTCCCACAGTGATGAATTTACAGATGAAAAATTAAAGTAAGAAGTGGAAAATATGCTTGTGTGGTAGCTTTTCCATGGTCCACACAAATCAGAATATGTTCTCCTAATTTCCACTCCAATTTTTATTTCTTTACTATTTATCTACCATTAATTACTGAATATGACACTTGTT
The DNA here is from genome assembly GCF_000147115.1 of Myotis lucifugus. NCBI lineage: Eukaryota > Metazoa > Chordata > Mammalia > Chiroptera > Vespertilionidae > Myotis > Myotis lucifugus. The sequence continues at coordinate 1,177,823 of NW_005871195.1, forward strand.
CTTTATTCATAAAGTGCATATCATTTTCTATCTCTATGTTGTATTCTCCTTCAAAGTATTTTATCTTAGCTTATTAATCATGAAAAATATAAAAATGCATTCATATATTTGGAAAAATATGGTTCATTTAAGTGTAGATTTTGAAGGACAATAAATCTTAGGGGTCTTGCATAATTTTGAAAAAAAACCTTCCTCCTTAAATATTTTTTTCTGTTTGTAATGGGTGAAAAATATGAGTTTGTCAATCATGCCAAAGATGCCTATACTCTCTTGTGTGATTACTGCTGAACACACTGTGAAACAGACACTGGTTGCTTTGTATTCCCCACAAGAATTTAATTATATCAATGACTGCTCTCCATCTCTGAGTTGGAAGAAAGATAACTAAGTACTGGGTGTTCCACATTGTTTTATCCATTGTAAAGCACAGATGCTTTGTCTTAAAATATATTTTTAAATATTTGACTATTAGGATATGGCAGAAATTCCCACTTATCAAACCTCATTTTTCATGACTTTTTATTAAGCCCTATTATATTCATGTTCTTAAGATGTATGTTGCTTATCTTGACCAGTCAATTAATAGTTCTCACATCAATTATATTGCTAACAGCAATAGCTTTACGCCCTGATAATGTTTCATAGTTGTTGTTTTTTTCCTTTAAGAATTGCTTGAGGAGTCATCAGCAAAATGGCGGCATAGAAGTTTCTAGCATCTGTCTACACTCCTCCCCCAACATCAATTTAACACATGAAAATCCATTCACAAGAGCTAAGGATTCCGGTGTGGGATTAAAGCACCGAAATAAGAAAAGATGCACTCAGGAAGTTAAAAAAGAGATTCCTATTATCCCTGTCATCCCCCAACCCCAAGCTCAGGCAGCTCAGTGCAGAGATAGACAGCTGTCTCCTAGGTGGAGGAGAGTGAAGTAAGCACCTGACTTTAGTTTGGACCCCAGAGCTGGCCCACCCATTTTTCATGACTCCATACCAATTCCCACGGCCCTAGTAATTCTTGTGGGCTCTCATGAACCCAGGCCTCCGCTCACCTTGGCTCCTGTCAGCTCCCTCAGCCTCAGGTAATTCTAATGACACTAGGACATTGGAGGACTCCCGCAATCCCAGACTTCCATTCCATTATAGTGCCAGCCATCTCCATTGGCCTGGGGACCCAGGCTCCCAACAAGCTTCCACAAACCTATTGTCCCTGCCCACACTAGCACTGATTGGCTTCCAAAGCACTAGGTTCCCAGCAGGCTCCTGCCCACTCTGGATCCCAGCTCTCCCCAGCACTTACTGGCTTCTATGGCCCTGGGGGCCTGGCACCAGATGGCCTGGGAAACTCCTGTGGCCCCAAGCTCCCAATCAGCCTACACAAACTCTGCATCTAGGCAGACATGAACCCAGATTCCAGGCTCGGACCTATATGAGGATTGCAAGCATGGAGCAAGGTTTCAACCTACCCCTGCACCAGGGTGGATCACACAGGCCAAGGCTCTGGGCCTACCTCAGTGCAAAATAAATTCAACAGCACAATAAAAAGATAATACACCATGATCATTCAGTATTTACCACTAGAATGCAAGGATGATTCAACATGAGCAAATCAATAAATATGATGCACCACATTAATAGAATGGATAATTAAAGTTATATGATCATCCCAATTGATGCAGAAAAAGCATTTGACAATATCCTTTAATGATATAAACTCTCAACAAATTGGGTATAAATAGCATGCAACTCAAATGCAGAAAAACAAAAACTGATTTAAAAAATAGGCAGAGAACAAGTGGTCAAATAGCACATGAAAAGATGCTGAATATCATCAGGGAAATGCAACTTAAAACCATAATGAGATATCATCTGACACCTTTTGAGCAATTATTAAAAAGGCAAGGGACAACAGATATTGGTGAGGATGTGGAAAAGTGGAACCCTTCTGCACTATTGGTGAGGATGCATATTGGTATTGTCACTATGGAAAACAGTATGAGATTCTTAAACATTTTTAATTAGATACACTATATGATCTAGCAATTTTATTTCTAAAATGAATCACTGTCTCAGGGAGGCAACTGAACTCCCTTGTTCATTGCAGCATTATTCTCAGTCACCAGGGCATGAGAACAAGCTAAGTGTCCATCAACAGATGAACAGATACAGATAAAGAAAATGTGACATATATGTGTCTCTATATAGAATTCAGCCACTAAAAAAAAGAAGAAAATCCTACCTTTTGCAAAACATGGACGGACCTTGGGGACTTATGCTACATGGAATAAGTCAGACAGAGAAAGACAAATACTGTGTGTTTTCACTTATATGTGGAATCTAAAAAAGACAAACTCATAGAAATATAAAGTACATTGTTGGTGCCAAGGTCTGGGAGATGTGGGGAATGGGGAAATATTGGCCAAAGTGCACACACTTCTAGCTATAAGAGAATAAATTCAGGGGATTGAATGTACAACATGGTAACTATAATTATCAATGCTATTAAAAGTGGTAATTATGTGAAGGATGAAGGTGTTCACTAACCTTATGATTTTGCAATATATATGTGTGTCAAACCATCACATGTATACTTTAAGCTTACATATGTTATATGTCAATAATGACTAAATATAAAAGCTGGGGGAAAAAGAATTACCTAAAGAATTGTTCTATAGTTTCAATTAAACAATCTAATTCAAAATCTACCTGCACACATATCAGCATGGATTCGGTATTCCATTTTACCAATTGCATATCTAGATATTAATACTTTCTCAGGGACAATTTAACTTCACATGTAGCCTTTACCCAATAGAATGGCATTGATTAACAATGATCATAAATCACAGGATGGACATTTGAATTAAGTGATAATGTGCCTCTGGAGGTAATACAACATAGAACATCAATGTGCCTCATCCATTGTCATTTGATATTTATTGGGACTATAAATATCAGGTGCTATGCTAGGTGCTAACACCCTCTTTACTCATTTAGGTCAACTGGGGAGGAAAACAAATACATATAAAAGTGAAAATTAGTGTGTGCAGCGTGACTGTTGGGAGATTCAGCAGTTAGCAAGTTAGCTAGCTTTTGGGTTCAAGGAGGTTTCCTCAGGTGATATGTTACCTACACCAAGTTGTAAATAGTACTTAGAAGTTAGCTCAGTGAGAAGGGATGGGAAAATTAATCTAGTTGAGGAAAAAAATATGTCTGGGGAAGCTAGATAAGAAGAAACTGGATATTTTAAGGTAATATCTGCATGACTGGAACAAGCCCTGAGGAGTTAGCGTTTTCAGATAGCAATGGAGAAGAGATTGTTATGCAGGCTCTATGGGACCATGATCCCAAAGGTAATAATGACTGCAGTGAGTATAAGTTAGAAAGGAATTCATTGGGTTAATTTGGAACATTTTAGCACATTTAAAAAAATATATTTTTAATAATTCCAGAGAGAAGGCAGAGGGAGAGGGAGATAGAAACACTAGAAAGCATCATTGACCAGTTGCCTTCTGCATGCCCCCCCACTGGGGATGGAGCCTACAGCCAGGGCATGTACCCTGACCGGAAATAAAACTGTGGCCTCCTGGTTCATTGATGGACACTCAACTATTGAGCCATGCCAGCCAGACTCAGCACATTTTTAAGCATAACATTACTTCCACTATAATTTAGCATTTTATAAGAGCTTTCTGTGCAATATGATGGCAAAAAAAATCATAGGTACCTAGGATCCTTTCTTCTACTTTTTATTTATACTTATGAGGATTAAAATAGGAAACATACACACATCTGTCCAGAATTTAAGAACAGATATATAGTAGAAATAAAGAGGAATCAGCCTAGATTAATTAATTAAATTATTCAACAAATATTTATTTAGTTTTCATCATGTGCTAGATATTGTACTATAGAGGGCATTCAGTGATGGATAAAGCAAGTATGTCCACCATTCTCATGAAACTTACAGTTTAGTATTGTACTATAGAGGGCATTCAGTGATGGATAAAGCAAGTATGTCCGCCATTCTCATGAATTCCAGGGTCTACAGGTGTCAAGCAAGATAACACAAATGCATAAAGCAACCTCGGTGCCAAGAATATTTTAGCAAATCAAGATTCATATGTATCTCATAATGTGGTTGTTTGAAATATCACACACACCAAGTAAAAAGTCAAATGAAAGGCTGCTCCTAATCTGAGGTCTAACTCCTCTGCTCTATGGTCATGTGAGGGAGACCCCACAGACCCCATCAGGGAGGCTCTGTGACCCTGGATCATGAAGATTGGAAGATGGAAGCACATAGAGGCCCCCAAACTCACATTAGTGCAGAATAATTACATCACTCAGAGGGAAAAGGTGCAGTAGAGAAATATGTTTATGTTATACATCAGCCCAAGAGGGCAATAAGAGAAAAAGTAACCATCCATCCTAAGACAATAATCATGAATGCAGACAAACAAGCTTTGTACACCAGGAGATTCATAACAATAATATTTATAATAATGAGTAAGCAGAAAAAATGTAACAGTCTAAAAATAGTTACCTGGCTAGCAATGCATACAAATACCAGTCTGGCATCTTATGCTACAGCTGAACTGTTTCATCTCAATTGCCTTCAGAATAGCTGGTCTGTTAGCGAAATTTGTGCTCTTAGCTTCACTTTCTAACTTGCACCAACTCTTCTCTTGAGACCATTGGATTTCATTTGTTTGTTTTATCTTGTTCCTATTTTTAGTAGCATTTGCCCTGAACGTTTCTCTCATCCTCTATGTCCTGTGTCTTTTGTTCTATCCTTATCTAAATCCCTCTCATGAAAGTGAAAGACTCATTTATCAGTGACTAATAATGATTTTATTTACTAGCAGAGAAGGACATCCTAATGGGTATTCAAGTCTTAAGCTTAATGTGGAAACATTCTAGGCAGCAAGGAGCAACATGACATAGATTTCTGGAGATTGGTTCTATATACCGTTGAACTTGAAAGCACCATAGCATGCAGGCGGTTTTACATAAAACTGCCTGTCCTCACTTCTGGTTTTGACCATCATTCTGTCCTCATTTTATAGATGAAGGAAGTGAGACAGAGAGAATCAGTACAGCTGAGAAACAAAGTTACAGTCCATAATCTTACACCCCACACTGTGGGGCCTTCCCATCATTCTTCTGCAATCATTTCTGACTGCATCTTACACTCCAAATGTGATACTTCATATAGCTGGCCACAGCCCTGTTCACCATATTTCAGATTTTCTTTCTTGCTCTGCTGCTTTGCGATGCCAAAGGCAGTGTCTCTCCCTAGACACTCCCAACACTAACATTCAGTCTCTGAAGTCAAATGTATTACATTTATATTTTTTGCTAATAAGATACTGAAAAGGAAATGCTGATCTCTTGAAGAGAAAAAATCATACAGTTTATGTACTGCTTGTGGTGAGTTTGATTCAGTTTGTGCTAAAATTCTTCACTATCCATCTCAATAGTTTTAATTTCCAGAAAATGACTAACAAAACAATAGAACCATGGCCATAAAGAGTCTCAACATTTTTGCATTTTCAGTACCCAATTATAGTTTATTGATTCCCCAATATGTGTTTCATCCAAAAGCTGCTGTCTGAAATATGCATTCTACATGAGAATTGTACATCACTTTTGATGAAGTAAAATACTAGGATGCCACTGATGCCAGCAAAGGAGAAGATCAACTTTTAAACAAAAGAGGTGCAGTGGAGTGGCAGAGTGTTTTCCTTAGTAAGGAATAAAGATACGTCTCCCAGACAACAATAAGACCATGAAAATTCAAACAATCTTTGTCTCCACCTGGAATGTGTATTTTTACCTCGAGCTTGCCTTTTCTAGTAAAATTGTTAACTTTTGGGAGGGTTAATTCGAAGGGAACTGTCCCCTTGTACCTTTTACTAGCATTAAAAAGTGCATCCTCACATGAATGACTTAGTGATTGCTTTCATGTCCCTGTTTGCCTGTATCGATTAACCTTCAGGATGGAGGCGATTGATTCTGTGTGTATGGCAGATGTTCCCAGTGCTCACTGGAGTTTTTCTCCTTCTCAGTTCATAAGAAGATTGAATGCCCCTGTTCCTATTAAGTTAGGAGTGGCCATGGGATTATTTTAGCCAGTGAGTTTTAGGTGGAAATGACATATGTCATTTCTGGGCCAGAGTATTTAATCACACGGATAAGACGCTCCAGCCCTCTCTTCCCCTGCTGTCATGGACGGTTATGTGGGGATGGATTAGCAATCAGAAGTCCCTGACTGGGTATGACACATAGAGTCCCCCTGGAAATCTACCTGAGACAAAAGAAAGAGCAAGATAAAAACCCATATTTTATTGCCTTTTTTTAAATTTTAGTTTGTGTGTTTTCATCAAATCCTATGCTTTTCATTGTTTAGGCTATTCTGACATATTGGGTCACCTTTGATTTCACTCTGATACAACATTTCATCGGTGCTTGCATATGCTAAGTATTCAAGGTATATTTTGAGTTGAATTTTATTTGTCACATTTTATAATTGCTTATTTATTAGTTAGGTCATGCATGTAGTAAATTTTAGGGCACTTGTTTTGTACACTTTATGAATATTATCGGCATTAAAAGGATTCCTTTTGAATGACATAGACTATATATTAATTTCTTTGATGCAGGCACATACATGGAAGTCTTAGCTGGTAGAAGAATGTTACCTAGGCATTGTTTGGTTACTACCTCCTTGCCACCTTAACCAAAAAGTTCATCTGAAGCTTCCGGTTTTGTATTGGAATTCAAAATTGTGACTTTTTTTAAGAAATAAGAAAAAGAAAACAAAGACTTTATTTCAAATGAAAATACTCTTAAATGTCCCCAGCATTTATTAGGTGTTAAAATGTTCCACAGTCAAGTTGAGCCTCAATTCATGAAACAGCAAAGGCCATACTCCAATTTTTTTTTTCAACCATGACTAACTTTAAGAGTTAATCATATTGAGGGTAAGAAAAACTCCATCCACAAGCACAGAAATGCAGGGTGAATATGTGTAGTTAAAAAATAATCTTGATACATTTAAGTAATCAAACACTCTCGCAAGACCTTCATCTAGTGTATGTGGGCGGTCAGGTCTCTAACTGGAGCACTATGTATGATCACCAAATTCACAATCCCAAAGGGACAATATTTATTATCATAAAAGGTACTATAGCGTTTGAAATCTGAGGTTAACATTTACTACCAGGTTTACGAGGAGACGATGAATCTCCAGTGAATTGACTTCATGAGAAAAGTGAATTTATTATCAAGGGCATGAAAGGAATCAGTCTTCTGAATGCTTAATAACTCTGTTAAAACCTCATAATAAACTGTTCACCTCACCGCATGCTATTCCAAAGTCTACAATGCAAGACATGTCTAACCTCGAAATTGTAGTCTTTTTCAGGCCCTGCCAATAAGGTAACCAATTCACATATATTCATTATGAAAAGATCTGCCAAAGAATAGTCGTATTATGCCACTGAAGTTTCTAAGTTATTTAGTAGTAACTTCTATCTTTAAGGGCTTGCCTTTTCAATATGCAGTGTGCATCACATACAAAGTGTTTTAAATTGCAAAGGATTTTGAAATATCAAGGATAAAGTGATGGGTGGAGTTGACCATTTTTCAAAGCCCCTTGGAGGAGACAAAATCCATTCTGAATGGTTCCCCCAAATTAAGCTGCTTACCACGTGGTGTGCTGGATTTTTAAAAGATAAAACTACCTCCAAACCTCCCCACAGGAGAGGTCAATGGAACTGAACTGGCAACATCCTGCAGTCTTTGCTAGCATCTAATTAGCACTAAGTTCGCATTCTGAAAACATGTTTGTTAGACTGACAAGAGGAGAGAAAAGAAACAGATGATAGTTGCAAAAGTTCTTTTCCCCTACTATATATGTGTATAATTTCCATTATGTATAATTAGAACTTCATACAAGGAACAGGGAAAGAGTAAACCAGAACATATTTTCTTCCTTGAAAAGCACTGCTTCAGCCGCGACGGAACAGACTGCTGAGGTCAGAAGGGTCCGGGAGCTAGACAGTGTTTGCGAAGCCAGGGAACAGGATTCAGCGTGAAAGAAATCCCCCGTGGCCAAATGATGGAAACATAAGGAAATTATTCCGATGAATATGAAACATGGTAAGCATTGTTTACTTCTTATCATAAAAGAGTATAATGGGCTTTCATTTTGCGACACGTAGCTTGTGGGACATCCATTTCCTGAACAAATAACAAATGGAAAAGCGTGTTGAAATCAGGCAAGCCTTGGGGGTGGCAGAAGGCAAAACGTCCACCCAAGCTGTGAGCGAGCTGTTGCATTGACGCTGCTACCCAGTAAATGAAAATGAGAAGGAGAGGGGAACAAAAGCACTCATAAGTACATTTGTGAACTGGGTGAGATGGCACTATTTGGATCGCTGAGTTAGAAGCAAGCACTTCTTTTTAGTCAGAAACTCTGATCTTTCAACAAAAAGGCAAAATGGAATGAGAGCAAGTGGCAGTACATTTAGAAAGAATGAGACATTCATCTTCTGATGCAGACGACCCTCCAATACCAGACCTGCCTACTAATTGTTCTCACCTCTACAAGGATCGTTGCGCTGTCTATGGCAATAATTGTCTCTCTCACCTTTCCCTTCTGCACAGTGATCTTCCTTCAGAGGAAACGATGTGTTTTCTCTTTGAATTCCCAGAACCTAGAGTGATAACTCATGCACAATAGACCCTCAACTCTTGTTTATTACTCAAAATGGAATAAATATATGTAATCCTTGTATTCTAGTGCTTTGGAAGACAACGATGACAAATAGGGAACGTTAATGTCTTGCATCCTACATGCTTTTACACTTTGTACCATTTGGGTCTAAATACAAAGAAAAAATGATTAATTAAATGAGAAATGGGTTTAAACAAAAAAGGCTTTTTTTGAAAACCAATCCAATACATTATCATGAACAAAGGGCAATATGTTTTTATAAGGGCCATTTTCTCTAAAAATTATGCCCAAAAGCTGCATGCCCTGCAAAAACTGTAGACAAAAATAAAACAAACAAAACAACAACCACAAAACACCTAAGTGTGGAATTAGTGGGAAAAAAAAGGAAAAAACACTCCAAACAAAATTAGAGGAATAAAATGGCCAGACTTAACTAGTACTGGAAGTTGGACAGAATAATCAGCATGGCACCTATGTAGTGTGTTCAAGGTGATCAATCAATCAATAAAAAAATAATCAGTAACCAATATTGGGAGTATTTGAAGAACTGAAGACTTAAGACTTGTCTTTAAGCCACACAACAGAAAAAAATAATTGAAAGTCTAAGAAAAGAGAACTACAGGATATTACTAGACAAATTCTAGAGTGTACTACAGCCTGGTTTACATGCTAGAACTTCAGAGAAATGAAGTTTACAAAGTGTGAATGTCCGCAGCAAGCTTACGTAAAGAAATGTATACCTTAGGTTCCAGAGTTAAAAATGGGTATAAAAAAATTTGAGAATAAAGAGTCCCTCAATAAAGAATGCAGAATCAGAAACGTCTAGAAGTCAGCCATGCTGAAAACAAGAGTACATAAACCCTCAAGTATATAAAATAACACATACCAGAGTGGCAGAAGTAGGCATGTGAATAGATGGGAACCATCTTTGCATCCAGTTACATTATTCTAGAGATGTGACTTTTGCCCTGATATGGTTTTATATTATTGTTTTATTTTGTCCTGTTGCTTTTGCTCCCAAACTCACAGAACTAGAAAGGTACACTGTGGGGAGTAAAGTGTAAGAAAATATGATATAAGAACCCATTGATCCAGGGAGTAATAAAGTGCAACATGTCAAAAGAAGGCAGGGGAGGGGAGGGTAAGAGATCAACCGAAGGACTTGTATGCATGCATATAAGCATAACCAATGGACAAGACACTAGGGGGTTGGGGGCTTGTGCTGAGGGGTGAGGGAGGCCAATGGGGAAACAAGGAGATATATGTAATACTTTACACAATACAGAATAAAAAAGATAGTTACAAGAGATAAAATTAAAGTATGGAAGATGGAGCATCTAATTTTGCTTTCCTGAAACTTTACCAATTATCAGAAAAATCATAAAATGATAAAATCATGGGAATTGGGAGACCGGAGAGTAGATCCAATAACAATAGAAGCATATGGATATCTGGTAAATGACTTGTTGATGAGTGGCAACTGGCTATGACTTTGGGGTAGATAGGAAAGGGCATGGAGGGAGTGGTGAAGGAAGGTTGAATTTAGTATTAGAGAAGCTGTTAGAGTGATGTGCTTATCAACTATAGAAAAAGCTAGAAATCAGAAATAACCTGATCAAAGAAAGGCATAAACACAAGTCTAAATCATTTTAAAACATTTTGCACATTATGCTTATCTGTTTCCTTATTCATGGTAGCCAAGACATGGAAAAAAACTTAAATGTTCATCAACTGATAGGTGAATAAAGAAACTATAGTGTTCATATACATACAAAGGAATATTATTCAGCCTTAAAAAATAAGAAAATACTACCACTGTGATAAAATGGATGAACATGGAGGATATAATGCTAAGTGCAATAACTCAGACACAGAAGAAAAATGCTGCATAACTTACATGAGGATTATAAAATAGTCAAACTCAGAGGATTTGAGAGTAAAATTGGGGGTTGCCAAGGCTTGTGGGGGGCAGAAAATGGGGAAATATTAGTAAAAGGATAAAAAGTTTGGTTATGCAAAACGAATGTCCTAGAGATATATGTCATAGGTCCTATAATTAACTATACTATAGTGGATACTTAGTGCTAAATGGATAAAATGCTAAATGTTTTTATACCAAAAAATGATAAAAGTGATAAATAAGAGGGTGAGAGGAAGCTTTTGGAGGAGGTGATATGTTTATGGCAGGGCTCATGATGATGATTTCACCTGTGTATATGTATCTCCAAACTTGTTCAGTTGCATACATTAAATATACACAGCTTCTTGTATATCAAAATACATTAATTAAAATTAAAAATAGACTTACATTTGATCAGAAAACAGAACTGTGTGGTCATATAAAATAAGAGCATTAAGGAGTGTAAGACTAGGTAGACAGTCCTGGGATGGCTTAGGTTTGAGCAAATAGTCTGAAAATCCTGACTATCATTATCCTTCTAATGTTGCACCTACACCAAACCATGAGCATTGGTCTAGACTAGAGAGAGAGAAAAAAAGTCCACAATGCTTTTTAGAGTTGTTTTCATCTAAGATGATTTAACAAATTCTAACACTTGGAAATATTTTTTCAGCAATTTGGATAATTCATGACATGAAACTGTCATTCCCTGGCAGTGCTAGAAGCATGAGGTGTCACTGACTTCTGCAGCTCCTCCTGGTAGGATGCATCATGGGTGCTGCATCACCCAAACGCTGGAGAATTTACATGCAGAAAAGCAGAAATCAGCCCAAGGTCCTGGCACTCAGAACAAGTAAATGAAAGGGAATCATAAAAACCTACCCTTGTTTCTCCAGGTGCTGGGGTCCAATCCCAGCGGGTCCAGGGGTCCCCAAAGGTGTGGACGGAGTCGGCGAAGAAGGAAGGACACGAAGACAGCCTTCAGTTGATCAGCAGCCTAGTCAGGACCTCTAGCCAGGATCTCCAGCCAAAGTTCTGGTCAGAGTTCTGGTTAGGAACTGACGAGGATCTGATGTTTATTGTCTTGTTACATCCATATTTATACCAGCCGATTTTAATCCTGTCAATTTCTATTACAAAGGTTAGGGCGTTTCTTATCTCCATTCCAGGGAGTAAAGATTATGTAGCTTAACTACCCGCCTGGCACTTAATTAAGGGGTTGTATCCCCTCCCTAACCTCAGGGAAAGATCCCCACCTGGGGAAACAACCTTTCTCGGAGAGGTGACCTTGGTTAAAACACATGGCGCTAAAGAGAGCAAACATATTAAGAACAATATGCTATATATGCCAGGTCCCTTGAAACATATGCTGTGCAGATGTTTCTTTCCTGCAGCGACAGTGTCAAGCAGCAAGGATGGACCGGCTTCCGGCATCCAGGGAAACAGTCTTTGGGTATGGAGGGGAAATGTCATGATTGCTGAAATTTTACTACTATGCTTCATTATTAATACATGATTGGGGAGGGGAAATGTTAAGTGAAATGATCAAAACTTGTCTTAGCTATGGCTTTTAGTGTGCTAAGGCTATGAGGAACATGGCTGAACACATTTACATTCTGTTATTTTGATTCTCATCTGCTCCTGAAAGTCACTAATTACCACAGAAGTTTCATGAAGAAAACTCATAGCTCAGACTCGATCCCCTTGAGGTCAATGTAGCTGAATAAAGGAGTGGAAAGGCTAAGGTTTTGAAATATCATCCAAAGTACTTTTCATTTAAAAACATCCATGTTTTCTCCCTGAAATCATCTTGCAATTAAGGATGGGCCAGGGGGATTAGGTTTATTGCCATAGATGAGGCTAGCAGGTACTGCCTACAAAAAAAAAAAAAAAAATTCAGTGCTCAGCTTTGAACTTCAAACTAAATGCCCCAGGTAGAGTTCTTTGGAAGCAGATGTTGAGAAAGAGAGTTTAGCATGTGAGAAATTTATAAGGGATTCACACCTGTGGAAAAGAGAGAGCAGAAGCAGGATCAGGCAGAGGGAGCAGTGGATTTGCCATGAAGGTCAGAGAAAGCCTAGGATAGGTCAACCACCAGGGAGCTGTGGCTATAAAGCCCTCACAATGGTTTGTACACAGGCCAACCCATGATGATGATGATGAGGCAGCTGCTGACAGCTGTGGCTGTAAGTCTGTCCTTGAAGAAGAATCTGACAGTGCATCTCTGAGTCACACACAAGACTTTTAGAAAATCTCAACTGCCAAGTTTTCAGCCACGTTTTCAAATCCAGGAAGAAGGATTTCTTGGACATTCTAGAGCTGAGTTTTTACATATTGATAACCAAAATTTGGAGGATTAACCTAAGAGTAAGACAAGAGTTAGGGGAAATGCCAGCTTTAAAGTGGAGGAATTTACCGCAACACGGACAAGTCCCGTTGCCATGGCTGGAGAAAGACTTAGAGTTGGACCCCCAGGCTTCTGCACAGGGAAGAGTGCACACCAGTCCCTGCAGTAAAAGCAGGTGAGATTTCTTTATTCCCAAGAGTGAGGAATCAGATATTCTTTGAGAAACAATGACTTGGAAGAGGTCTGGTGTCAGGAAGAAAGTCGCTCACACAGCAGAGGCAAGATCCACAGTCAAGCTTAGGTATTGGCACAATTGCTAAATGATCAGGGGGATGACCATGCCTCAGCCAATACCGCTATCAGGCCTCTAGAGAACCAGAAGGACTAGTTACAAAACATAGACTGGACCTACTTACAAAACAAAAGATACAGGAGAACAGAGGCTGAGTCAAGAGACAGAGGATAGGGACACACCTTAGACAAGAACCAGATGACATGCCTACAGTACTATGAGGATGCACCCCCCACTACATTCCAACACTCAGATAAGAAGGCGTATCAGACAGGAGCAGTCTTGAGAACAAATTAAAAAAGGACTTAATATGGGTTTAAATGTAACAGAGTCAATTTATTATTATTATTATTGACTTAGTTAAGGATCAACTTATCAAGCAAATAATAACAATTTGACACTTTCATGGTAATGAGCAAATATTTACTGTTTTTTAGAGATAGCATAACTTTCTCATAGTTAATCTAGTTCCCCAATTTAAGTAATATATACAGGTTGTATTTCTCAAGTTTATAATCCTACCACTAACACTGCCTTGTGCCTCAGATTGCTATATCCCAAACATAACATTTATACTGAAGTACTTCAAATTTAAACCTTCCCCAAGTAGAATTTCTGAATCCATCCTCAAAAAGGCTTATTCCTTCAGAAGTAATCTTCATTGTATTGGCAGAATCACACAACTAGTAACTCAGGTCAAATTTTTAAGGCTTATTTTTAATCCCCCCTTTCCCTCACCCCCTACATCATCCAGTTCAGTAAAGCCATTATTGGGTATACTTATAAAATAGATCCTGAATTTAACATTCTTTCCCACTTCACTGATACCCCTCTAGTCCAAACCACCATGCTACATCCCTAAGCTTCAGCAATAGCACCTTCATTGTTCTCCTTTTTTCACTCTTATCTCATTTTCGTATTTCCAGGTAGCAGTCAGAGTGATCCCTCATGAGGTCAATCTGATAATATTTTTCAACTGCTTAAATGCTCCCATTGCCTTCTCACTTCAACTGGAATGAAATTCAACTCTTCCAGAGTCTTCAAGGCCCTATTTCTCTATTATTCTCTAAGCACCTCATTGATGTCTTTTAGTAGCACTTCAATTCTTGTGATATCATGAAAATACCAAGATTTTTCTTGCTATAAGCACTTTTGGACTATCATTTTTAAATTTATTATCTGGCTTCAATATTCTTCTTGCCACATATATTTGAGTGGCTGGCTCTTTATTATTACCTTTTAAGGAAGTGCTTAAAGAAGTATCATCAGGATAAAGGAGGCAGCTTGAATGGACGTTCACCACTGAAGTCTAGGGTAATTTGAGCACAAAAATTAATGGAGAAATACATTATAAAATCAGTGTGTGCATTTTTTAATCTTCTTCTTATTTATTTATTTATTTATTTTTAAAAAGAGGAAGGGAGAGGGATAGAGAGTTAGAAACATCGACGAGAGAAAAAAAATTGATCAGCTGCCTCCTGCATGCCTCCTACTGGGGATCCAACCAGAAACCAAGGTACATACCCTTGTCTGGAATTGAAACAGGGACCATTCAGTCCAAAGGCCAATGCTCTATCCACTGAGCCAAACCAGCTAGGGCTTAGTGTGTGCATATTAAAAGACAGAAACAAAGCCATAACCAGTTTGGCCCAGTGGATAGATTGTCAGCCTGCGAAGTGAAGGGTCCAGGGTTCAATTCTGGTCAAGGACACATGCCCAGATTGTGGGCTTGATCCCCAGTGTGGGTGTCAGGAGGCAGCTCATTAATGATTCTCTATCATCATTGATGTTTCTATTTCTCTCCCTCTCTCTTCCTCTCTCTGAAATCAATAAAAATAAAGACAGAAATAAAAAGAAATGGAAAGAAATGGAGAAAGAAAAGAAGAAAGGAAGACAATGAAAAAGAGAGAAAGAAAGAGAGAGAGAGAAAGAGAAAGAAAGAAAGAAAGAAAGAAAGAAAGAAAGAAAGAAAGAAAGAAACGTTCTCTCTTATATATTGAAATGCCAAACAATAAATGCAGAAGAAATGGTGGAGTTCATATATAGATTATTTTTAAACTATTCAGAATAATTAAAGAATCAGAAATGGATACTAAAGCCAGTAGTCAAAGCTTGACAAGGAACAAGATACTTACATAATTCCCATGTGTTTCCCAAAAATTATTTGCCTATTATAAATGAAATGGTAAAATGATACTAGAGTGAAGAAACCTGAAAATCACCATCTATATCGGGCTATCAAAGTCAAATTCACCACTAATGGGTGAAACCTATATTGTGCTTTTTTATAAGATGCACTAAGAAGGACACAATACAACACTTATACATGACTAGTAGCCCTGCGCACGAATCCGTGTGCCAGTAGTTCTCTGTGGGGGCCTGGCTGCTCCGCGCCTGCTGCCCAGAGGCTCTCCACAGCACAGAGGCCCATCCTTGGACATGTGCAGAATGCTTGTCTCATCTCTGGGGCGATGACGCAAGCATTTCCCCCTCGACCCCCCCCCCCATGCTCCATGCCCACTTCCTCAGAGGCTGTCTGTGGCTGGGGTGGAACACTTGCCTCGTCGCCATGGCAACGAAGCAAGCATTCCTCCAGGCCGCTCACACTGCCTGCTCTCAGTGGCCACCCCCCCAGGACTGGGGGACTCCGGCGGGGCTGAGAGGACTGGGTGCTGTCATCTTGTGGCTATGGGCACCACCATCTTTGTGACAGAGTGACAGTTAATTTGCATATTACCCTTTTATTAGATAAGATTGGTCCAGTAGACACAACCTGGATCTTATCACAAGGAAGCATCAGACAAACTCAAACTGAGAAACAGTCTACAAAATGAAACAAAGCAAAACAAAAAATATTGCTTGCATTCTTCAAAAGTGTTAAATTTCATGTAATAAACAGAAGTCTGAGAAATTGATACAAATTAAAGATCAAATACACAGGGCGCTAAAGTGTTCTGTTTATACAGTTTATTCTGAAATGGACCAGATATTTGTATATCAGACTAATTGTGAATTTCAAAACAGTTTACTTTGGACCCCACTCCTTAAATTCTGCCTTGATTCATTTGAACCACATTACCCACTTCTATGTAGTATCTTACATTTTGGGGCATAGATTTTTGATCATTGAATGGACCTAATGTACTGGTATGTTCTAAGAGAAATTTTTCCATTACAAAACAATTGATATGCCATAGTAGTAAATAAAATAAAATGCCTATGTATCTAAGGAAACATATGGCAACCATCTGAAAAACAGGTCAAGAAAGTAATAACAAGTGACTACTGCTATAAGAACTTTAAAACTATCTATATTACTTTCTGCCCTATAAAAATAATGAAGGTTTAGAAAACTCTACAGTAAATATTTTGTTGATTTCTCATACAACTTTATAACCGTCTTCTGTTTATAACTTCAAAGAAACTTTTGTATTTTGCAATGTTTTTAATAATTTACCAGTTGTAAGTGAAATTCAGCTTTATATAGAAATTGCTAAGAGGCTGGACTATAGATATTTGTAAGTGGTATTAAATACATTGAATATTGTGCAATGCTAAAGGTTTGATTTAAAAATTTAACATAAAATATAGTTTAAAGACCTACTCATTTAGAAATCAGATTTTTATTGTTAAATAGCTATGGAAAATTATAAGAAGGTTAAGAAAAATAAATGCCTAGTCAATATCATATTGATCTCTTTATTAAAATGTATGCTATAAAACAATATCGTGTTTACTTAATAAAAATGTTAATAAATCACCAACTATGATAAGCTCTGAGCTATATTCTTAGAATTGTGGTTATTCATATGTGACCTGGCTTTGATGGGGCTTTCAAAGCTGAAGACAGAATTATATTCCAAGGTGTGGAGGAGAAGTTGAAATGCTTTATTCTTATCCTTAAATGACATTTCCCTTTTCCATTACAAAATTCAGAATTATAAAGAAATTAGGCAAATTGGAAAAAGCTGGTAGAGCACAATCCTTTGTTTTTATAAAAATGTTGATGTAATAAGAGTGAGAAAATGTAGCCATGTTTCCGTTTATATCATGTGATTTTTCAAACCTTTCAGGTTTGGCAAGATATAGCACATGGTCCTCTCAGCTCTTTTCCTTCCTTATTTTGAAACCCAGACATTTTTCAGGGAAATGCAATCCTTATGCTCTTCATTCCTTTCCACTTAACACATCAATGAGTGGCTCTACATAAGATATTTGACATTCAGTATAAATTTCTTTTTTTCTCCTTAAACATAGGAATCTGTGTTTTTTGCAAAGGGTAAACAAATCTAAGTATTTAACTTCAAGTTGATTTCATCAAGTAGTGTACATCTCTGTGTATCTCTGTGTGTGTATGCTACTTTTGACAAAGCAGATTTCTTTCTCTGTTCTAAAAACTGTATAGACATGATAATAAGAGCATGGAAGAGCAAGGACAGAGAGAATACATGTTCAGCATCAACAAAAATAATCATCCTTGAAGAAAATGTCAAGAGAATAATGAGTATACAACGTACATGAATAATATTTTCATTCCGTAATATATTTCTTCCACTGCTTAAGTTGCATTCATTGGTAGTAAATAATTTATAAATTAATGTTACAGGGAAAATAACATCTAATACTTAATGAAAACCACCCACGGTATTTTTAATATACATATTTATTAATTTTCACATACCTTTTCATATATATATATATATATATATATATATATATATATATATATATAATTGATCTGAGGGGAAGGGAGAGGAAGAGAGATAGATATATCAATGATGAGCTGCCTCCTGCATGCCCCCTACTAGGGATGGAGCCAGCAACCCTGACATGTGTCCTGACCTGGAATCAAACTGCGACTTCCTCATTCATAGGTCAATGCTCAACCACTGAGTCACACCAGCCAGGCAATTTTCACATAATTTTGAGAATTAAGAATAATTGTTTACATTATACAAATGAGAAATTTAAGGCATTGAGAGGTTATGTGTTTTCCCTAGTTGCGCACCTTTAATTAGGTGCTGGAGACAGGATTCTCCTGGATTGAAAAGTCAGGGATTTTAAAATACTTAATGCTTTTTCATCCTAGCTGGCATATGGACCACTATTATCCTCTAATTTATTTAAAAAATAAGTTAGTTTGATTTGGTTCAATCTGCATTGTACTTTAGTTCACTTATATTAGAAACATGTAAGAGATCACCTATTAGTAAAATTGTATGCTTCTTCACATGATTTTAAGTCCTTTGTGATAGCATCAAAATGAGATCAGTTCAGTGTTCTGGCTGTCACATTCAAACATGATTCTTCTTTGCAGAAGATTGATTATCTTGATGTTAAAGAAATCCATTATTAAATGTATTAATAAGACATACAAGATCATAAATTTGGAATGAAGATTACTGGTAAGGAGCCAAAGGAATTCACTTGGTAAAATTCTTTACCTAGAACTTTTCATAACAAATTCTATGAAATGTATTTTCCCATGATAATCTTATTTAAATGTGGTGAAGCAACTATATACAGAAGTCACCCTGCTATTAAAACTAAACTTAAGTCTTAAAAGCTACTTTTGATTTTCATTACAGAAACTTAAAGAATTGACTGTAGAAAAGCTGAGAAAACTTGTTCCTTATAGAAAATAATCATTGAGTTGGGTAAATTTATAGAAAATTCTTTTGGCCATTTTCTCAAAAGAGAGTGGATATATGTTTCCATAAATAAGATGTGAGCCTTATTATTATATTAGAAAATCAGAAAATGGTTCTGGTGGTGGTGATATAATCATGGATATGCATATGTGCTCTTTGTCTGCCATAGAGTTTACCACTTAAAGAAGGTTGAGTTTATGGTACTCATCTGAGTGAAACAGATAGATGCATAAACAGGTGAAGCAAATACAGTATTTACTGCTCCATTTTAACCCCAAAGTTGGCATCTTCTACTAGATTTAAATTTTTTTCTTTGTGGCTGTATAATGTATTGGATAAAAGTTACAAAGAAATACTTTTCAGTTAAACTTTGAAAAGATTATTTAAGGAAACAGAGTTACCCCCTAAGTAAGAAATGGGCCACAGGTGGCATATATCCAACCTCCCAGAATAGCTGTATTTTTTATTACTTCCACATCCATCTCATAACACCCATTGCAGTGTATTTTTTTTTGGCAATTGTTATTCTACCTGCTGAATCTGTCTATTTTTGAAAGATTGTGTTGCAGTGTCAAACTATAAGGGTGGATTCCTCTATTTCTCCTTGCAGTTCTACCAGTTTTTCTCTCATGCATTCTGATGCTCCATTGTTAAGCACATACACATTAAACATTATTGTATAAAGATAATTGACTCCTTTACCCTTATATAGTGCCCTTCTTCATCCCACTGGAGTTATCAACTCTCTGAGTTGCCCATGCTCAGCCTCTCGCAATTTATCAAGTACAGTTCAGACCTTCCTACCCCATCATTGGTTCCCATGGAGGCTTCTGCTCAGGGGTCTCTGCTCCAGTAAGCGTGAACTCCTCATATTTGCTTATCCATCTCTCCAGTTGTTGATTTTTCAGTTTGTTCAGCTTTTTATTTGCTGTTAGGATGTAGTGGAAACTTGCAAGCTTCTTATATGAAGAACAAGTAACCAGAAGTCTATTTGTTCTTTCTAATAAGACTATGATGTTCCACAGGACAATCTCAGTCATATATATATAAAAATTTCAGAGAGGTATGGAGAGGGAGAGAGAGATAGAAACATCAATGATGAGGGAGAATCATTGATCAGCTGCCTCCTGCATTCCCCACACTGGGGATCAAGGCCACAATCTGGTTCATAGGTCGATGCTCAACCCCTGAGCCATGCTGCAGGGCACAATCGCCCTCTTTTATTTAGCTCTGTATTCTTCAGTGATTCGAGTCTCAAGGAAGACCACCACCTTAGAAAAGCTTTGTGAATTAAATAACTACATTTAATTATCATTAAGTAATTAGAGTTGCTGAATCATACTTATGCCCTTTTCCTTCTGCTTGTCCTACATTCTGATCAGTTTCAACAAGTCCTGTCTGCGGGGGCAGGTGAAAGTTTCCTCTTTGAATGGAATACAAGATTGGATGAACAAGAGGTTCTCTGACAAGTCATTGTAAGGATTTCAAATATCTACTCCAGAAAAGCAACAAGAACACTGGCAAAAATGTGAAAATTATGGTTCACTTCTTGAATAGAATGTATTCCAGGAGAGAATGGAATGACATCTTTAAAGTTATGGAAAAATATTATCAACATTAAATTCTATATCCAGTAAACATGTCCTTTAAAAGTGATGGGATCTCAGAGGGACGGTAGGGGAGGGTGGGGGTAAGGGGGAGAGATCAACCAAAGGACTTATATGCAAGCATATAGGCCTAACCAATGGACACAGACAACAGGGGGTGAGAGCATGAGTCTGGGGGATGGCGGGTAATTTGGGGATAAGGACACATATGTAATAACTTAATCAATAAAGAAATTTAAAAAATGATGGTGAAAAAAAGACTTCTCCAGAAAAGTGAATATTGAATGAATTTGTCACCAGCAGCCAATTGGAGCATTGTCATATTAAATATAACTAATTGTGTAAAAAAAGAATCTATAAGCCTATATTTACATAGGAAAATAAATGAATATAAAAATGAATCTGAGGAAATAGAACACTTTTTTATAGAGCAATGCAATATAGAAGACATGATGAGTTAGAAAATAATAACTTGATGCTAAAATTTGTTGGTTAAAGATTAATGAGAAAGAGGATAATTACATAGCTGTGTGATCTTTATGCATTACATATTAATACAATGAGAAAATCAGTATCTATACAGTGGAGAAATTTGCAGACACCTCATTAACTACATTATCAAAGTTATCATTACTAACATGGGAATAAACCAATCTTATTCCTCCTGCTATTATGCACTGAGAAGGAAATATAACTTTTGTGGCATTTCTTCCAAAAATGCATTTCTTGAATTTCATCTTGAGAAAATATTAAGCAACCTTAAAATGTGAAACATTCCATAAAATAACCAACCAGTAATCTTAAGGAATATCAAGCTGATGAAAAATAAAACATGAAGAAATGATCTATACTAATAAAAGGTGATATGCTAATTAGACCAGATAGACCGGACATCTTCCAGATGTCCTTCCTGACAAAGCTGGGGGTGTGTCTGGCCTGCAAACCACCTGCAGCCCCTCACCCAAGCCAGCCCTGCCCCCCAGTGGAGACCATCACCCCGACTGGGGGTGTGGCTGGCCTTCAAACCACCAGCAGCCCCTTGCCTATGCCGGCCCCACCCCCAGCGGGGACCCCCACCCTGATCGGGGGCCCCCTTCAGGGCAGGCCAGCCGGCTCCCACCCATGCACCAGGCCTCTATCCTATATAATAAAAGGGTAATATGCAAATTGACCCTAATGGCAGAATGACCAGAATGACCACTGGACCAGTCACTATGAGGCACACTAACCACCTCTTGGTCTCTTTCCCTGGCTGGCAGGCTCCGATCGCTTGATGACAAATGGGGAACAGGGGTAGGTGGTGGCAAGGGGCGGGGCCAGCTGTGGGCAGCTGGGAAAGATGACCCTGATCACAGGCCAGGCCTAGGGACTGTACCCATGCACGAATTTCATGTGCCAGGCCTCTAGTCCATAATAAAGAGACTGATGAGACATTATAGTTAAACAAAAGGCATGATCCTAGATTACTAGTACATCCTGAACTAGGGTGAAGGAAATAGCTATACATCTGTAAAGAATAAGATTGTAATGTCAACTCTGGTTATTCAAGAGTATTTTTCAATGTCATATTTTACATTTTAATAAATTAATTATTGTTTTGAAAGAAAATGTCCTGTTCTTAGAAAAATAAACAATTTCTCTAATTTATTCTCAACTGTTTATGCACACACATACAAGATTTACAATATGCATTTTTAAGCTGTCAAATAATATGATATTGAAACAGGAATTTTCGGGATAAAATAGGACAGGTTTAGGAAATTTTGTAAATTAAGAAGACCATGGAGGAAGCAAAGGGCTGCAGAGCAGCAGAAGGTATATTTCCATAGAATAGGGAAGCTGAAAAGCCGCAACAGGTACATTTCCATAGAATGAGGGAGCTGGAAACAGCAAAAGGTCTATATTTACAAAATAAAGAGAAGGAAGCCCTTCATCCAGAAGGAGAAGAAGAAAGCCCAAAGAGAATTGGAAAACAACAAGGAAGGAGGGAGGGAGAACCTCACATGTCCCATGTGAGATTCAACCTTTGAGCCCAGGAATTACTATAGTAACCAGTCTAAGGGAATAGTGACCAATCAGAGGGGATATCAAGGCCTTAATAAGCCATAGGGAATAGGAACTCAGTAGGACCCTTACCCCCTCCCTACTTGGGAGCCTGTTTTGTGGGACCCTTTCCCTCCCTATGTGGGAGTCTGTACTTATTCTTAAATAAATCTCCACCTTTGCTATACTACTTTCTGTCCGTGGATTCATTCTTCGATTCCGGTGGACAAAGAATCCAGGTTCCAGTCCAAAAATTTTGTCTCAATACCATTTCATATATGATATAAAACCTAACAACAGTATATGTTGACCTCCCTCTCCTATTCTTTGTATCAATGCTTTTATATATTTAACTTGTACATGTACATATCTTATAAACTGTGCAATTTATCACCATTGTTATTGGTTCAAAGAATCAATTATTTTATTGGCATTAGAATTCAAAAGAAAATATATCTACCATCACATTTTATATTTTGCTGCTCTTGTATTTCTGAAGCTCTGAGTTTCCATCATGAAGAATTTTTCTCTGTCTGAAGATTTTCCTTTACTTGTTCTATATTCAAGTTAGCTGCCAGTGATAAAATCTTTTGGCGTTTGCTTGTCTGAAAAGGTCTTCGTTGCACTTTAAAGTATAAAGTATATTTTTGTTGGCTATAAAAATTTTAGGTTGATTTTTATATTCATTCAGTACTTTAAATGTTTCTGGCTTCCATTTATTTCAATAAAAGGTTTACCATCATTTTTATTGTTGGTGTTCTTTGTAATGTTCCCCCATACCTGATTGCTTTTCAGATTTTTGTCTTTATCACTAGTTTTTAGTAATTTATAATGTGTCTTGTTGTAGTATTCTTGTATTTATACTGCGTAGGCTTTACTAAACTTCTTAGACCTGTTAGTTTATAGTTTTCTTCAAACTTGGAAATAAATTCAGCCATTCTTTCTTCAAATAATTATTATACACTCCCTCTCACCTGCCATTTTACCTTGGGACTCTAATTACATGTATTTTTGACCACTCAATATTTTTCCACAGGACTCTAATTTCCATTCACTAGTCTTCATTATTTTACTTCTATCTCTTTTAAAAAGTAGTTTCCAATTCTTTGTCTTCATGGCAATTGATTTTATTCTCAGTATTGTTTTATTTGCTTTTAAACCCATTCCCCAAATTTTCTTATAAATCTCAGATATTGTATTCTTACCTCTAGAACTTTAATTTGCTTATTTTTATAATTTCAATTTTTCTTCTTGCTATGTGTTTTCTAGTCTTCCTTAAACATATTTATAATAACAGTTTAAAGCAGTGGTTCTCACCCCTGTGGGTCTCGACCCCTTTGGGGGTCGAATGACCCTTTCACAGGGGTCACCTAAGACCATCAGAAAACACATACATAATTACATATTGTTTTTGTGATTAATCACTATGCTTTAATTATGTTCAATTTGTAACAATGAAAATACATCCTGAATATCAGATACTTACATTAGGATTCATAACAGTAGCAAAATTACAGTTATGAAGTAGCAATGAAAATAATTTTATGGTTGGGGGTCACCACAACATGAGGAACTGTATGTATTAAAGGGTCACGGCATTAGGAAGGTTGAGAACCACTGGTTTAAAGCCTTTTCCTGGTAGTTCCATTTTCTCTGTCATTTCCAGTTTTGTTTCTATAACTTCTTTTTTATCCTGACTATGCTTGTATTTTCTTGTTTCTTTGCTGGTTTAATACATGTTGGTCAATGACAGACATTGTGTTTATGTTGATGAATACAAGTATTATGTTGTTCCTTCAAAGGATGTTGAAAGGCTCTTTTTTCTTTTTTGTAGACTCTTAAATTACTTACAGATCACCTTGATTCTTATGAAGTTTGATTTTAAACTCCATTCAAATGCTTGTAGCATAGCTTTTACCCTCCCGCTCCTTTAGACTTACCATCAACATGGTACCTCTGGGACCTCTCTTGAACTATCCAAATGTTAACTGTAGTCTCTACTCTGGTTAGCTGGAATTCAAATGTCTTCCAGCCCTGGATATGTTCTGGAGATTTTTCAGCTAATAGCTCCTTGATAGGTTGGTTGGCTAGTTTTGCCCAGCCTCATGGATTTTCTTTAAGCATGTGCAGTTTAGTATTCAGAAAGAGACCCTGCAGATCTAGGGAACTCTTTCTCTGAGGAGCTCCTTTATCTTCAGTATGCTGGCCCACAAATTCCAAGGCTGTTGTTTTCTCTGAACACTTTGCTTCTCAGCTCAGTGAGACTTCTTTCCATGATCTTTGTGTTTTTATTCTTTCATGAACAGCAGTATGGAACAAGTGTCTCTGGGAAAAAAATAAGCTTACTTATCTGTTCCCCTTTCAAAGATGCCAGTTTTATATTGACTATTATCATTTATCTGAAAGCAGGTTCTCATACAATTTTTTCAGTTTTCTAGTTCCCCAGTTCTGGTAACTTCAACATAATTTCAAACAGAAACTGCCATATAGATTCATACAAAATTAAAATTGTATGTACTTGGTTAGTGTATTTGGCACCCTGAGCGTGAAAACCATGGTCCCTCATCTGTAGACAATGGTTCGAAATATTTGCCTTAAGACCACCCAGTCGTTGTTGCCTAATGTTTGGTCCTGTTTGATATTTAAAACTCAATATGATTTCTAATGTCTTAGAAATAAGCTTCTGCTTTCAACACCTTCAAATTTTGGTTAAAGCCAAATGTATTTATGAATATAGGGCATGTTTTTAAAATAGAAGTTAGTTTTATTTGTTTAAGATAAATTATTTTATAATAAAAACCATTTTTGACTCTAATAAAAAGAAAATATAGTATTCTCAGCTAAGAAAAACATATGGACTTTTGAAGATTGTCTGTTTTTTGGACTACCATAGGGATTGTCCATGTTGTATTAATTTTCTTGGTATTTCTTGGCTTCATGTGTGTCATGACTGGCTATGACATTTTTGGACTCATAACAATCTCATAAATGTTCTTCTCTTCAGTTTAAATTTATTTAGTGAAGTGAGCTTGTTGTGAGTCCTTAGGTTAAAGGAGGAGGGGAGAAAAGATGGTTAGGTTTCTAAATTCTCCAAATTCTCCAATGCAACTCCAATCACTGCAATAATAATTCTCCTCCACCTCCTCCTCCTCTTCCTCCTCCTCCTTCTCCTTTTCCTTCCTCTTTTTCTTCTTCCAGATCATTGTTGTACTTTTTGAAATGTTAGTGTCTCTAAATTTCAAGTGGTTATCAATATAATCTCATTTTACTGCATATAACTGTAATGTTGTATTTCAACAGTACATTTAGAACACAATAAAATTATCTGGAAGTATTATAAAATTATCTCTGAAGTTATCAAGTTGTAGCTCCATTTTCAACAGCATGGACGGACCTTGAGAATATTATGCTAAGTGAAATAAATCAGTCAGAAAAAGCTAAGAACCATATGATTTCACTCATATGTAGGATATAAAACTGAAACTTGTGAACACAAGCAGTAGTGTGGTGGTTGCCAGAGGGAAGGGGGTGGGGAGAGAAAGGGGTCCTAATATATGTTGACAGGAGACTATTTGATTTTGGGTGGTGGGGACACAGGGCAATATACAGATCTTGTAACATAGAAACCCACACCTGAAACATATAATGATCATGTCGACCAATGTCACCCCAATAAATTTAATTAAAAAATAATAATCAGTATATATTATTATTATTATTATTTGGGGGGGAATCTTTATGCTCATCCTGAAGATATTCCAGCCCTTCCTGGAGAGAAGTGGAATGAGTGACGTTGAAAAATAAAGCCTGGATCTCCTTTGATCAGCTGATGCTAAGTTTTTCTCTGTTCTGGTTTAATCAAAAGGAGCTCCTGACCTTTCAGAGGCACTGAGTGTCACCACCTGCATCTGACTGAGGGGAAACCCATTTCCACACGGGGATACAGACCTGATGAGGCACAGCAAACCTGGTTCTATGAAACCAGACAAAGGGTCAAGTACATGAGCACTTTTCGTGCCTTTAGTATGAGGCAGTGTTTTAAGGACTCTTACATCCCAAGAATATGACTATTTATCTATATAAAAGCCTAAGCGAACATCACAACCAAACAGGCTGCATGGGGCAACCAGGATGGCAGGGGGGTTAGTGAAGGATGACCAAATAACTGAGCAGCAGGTTTCATGGGGCAACCAGGAGTGTTAGGGATGATCAGGCTTGCAGGGGGGGCAATTAGGAGGGGCAATCAGGCAGGCAAGCAGGTAGGCAGTTAGGAGCCAGCAGTCCAGGATTGTGAGAGGGATGTCCGACTGCCGGTTTAGGTCGGATCCCGGAGATCATGCTTAAACTGGCAGTCGGACAGGGTGCAGGCTGGGCTGAGGGGACCCTCCCCTCCATGCATGAATTTTGTGCACCAGGCCTCTAGTGTATTAATAAAATTTTTGTTAAAATTAAAAAAAAATAATTAAACCACAAGCCAAAGAATAACTAGGACCACAAGGAGCTGGAGGAGGCAAGGAAGAATTCTTTTTAGAGCCTTGGATCTTGACGTCTAGCCATCTGAATATGAAATAATAAATTTCTGTTGTTATAAGCCACCAAGTTGTGGTAATTTGTTAAGGAAGACCTTGGAAACTAGCATAGATAAGTTTTAAACAATTCTTTCATAAACTTCATATTAACCTTAAATCTTTATGAATCATTTACAAAATCTACTTCTGATGACAAAACATAAAGCAAATATAAATATCTCTAAAGACAGAATAAACAATAGAGCGCATTGTCCACTTACATTCTGACCATGTATTTCGATGTTGAGTTTTGATAAATATTTGATATTTGGCTGATTCTATAGCCGAAGCATCCATAGTGAACTTATGAAAATGTCCAGATTGCCATTCAGTTACCTTTAACTCTTGGTTCCCCAAAATAACTTATGATCAGAACCTTAATTACAGGCAATTTCAAAAGGGAATTGTTATGTGTGGGCATTTTCTGTGTGAGAAAGGCTGCTCTGCTTTTCCCAGCTTTCTAAGAATAAAGAACTCTTTAAGTTGACCCACTTAACTTAAAATTACTATATCAAATACTATGGCTAAGTGCATCCTTATATGATACTAATTGAAGAAGAAACTAGACTTTGGTACCATCTCATTATCTGTAGTGAAGTGACCTCCATCCAGTAGAATAACATTACTTACACTGTAAACTCCACAAGAAAATAATAGATATTTCCTCCACAAACTGGTTTCTGTGGTGAAAAAATATATAGTTAAATAAATTTAAATGTTTCTGTAGGAAATCCTATTTTTAAGAAACTAGTATGCATCATGAATCTTTATTTAGAAAACAATGTGCACTGTTTCTCAAACTTAATTGCCCCTTTAACACAGTTTTCATAGAATACGCTATATTACAGATAATGTTCTACAGAAGTAAATTTCAACCTGTGTGTCCCCCAAATTTTTAAAACATGCAATACCTGACTATTTAGTCAGGTGCACTGTACCTCTTTTTCCTTAGATTGTCAAATAAAAAAAATGATGTCAGTCAATCAAGGATAACATCCAGTGTGAATGAACAAAAATTATACCTATTTTTTTTGTCAGCTGGAAAAAAATTTATTTTTGACAGAATTTTAGTAATTAGTTTATGTGTGCCATGCGATGAAAATCACTCTAGGAAGTATAGTTTGGAAATAGTATTCTAATGATTGGTGTTATCATGGGCTTTCACAGTAACAATGACATAATACTTTCTCTAACATAATTCTTTCTTCTCTTTTATAATACATACACTAACTCTTACATTAGTACATGCTTTATTCTAGGCATAGTTCTAGGCGTTTTACTTTCATTATATCATTTAATCTTTTCGATAATCTTGTGAGATAGGTAATATTGATACATCCATTTAATACACTTAATAACATACCTACAGCTGGTACCATATGCTATATTACAGATAATGTTAGAATAGGAATTGGGATCCCAGGCAGTGTGGCTGCAGACTTTATGGATTTAACCTGTAACAAGAACTTGTGGCTCCAAATTGACGTTTCATAAAGGCAGGAATAAACTAAGAAAGCAAATTGATGTTTCTTAAATATTTTTGTTAATGGGATCATTTGGGAATCCAAAGAAAGCTATAAAATCTATACTCCTAAGAATGTATACACACATATCCATAAATGCGTGTATGATATCCAGAGCATTGCCAATTCCTTAAAGCATCTAGTGGACACTAGATTAAGAATTGCTGATTTAACTTTCTTTAAGTATGATTAAATAAATGGTATCAGATAAAAAACAATAACACAATATTGAAGTAGATTAATGTGTAGCAGAAGCATAAAAACTTTGGAGGTTGAATCTAGTGAAAGACACTTAAATTACTCAATACTATTCAATGGGCTAGGGTGGTATTCAGACTGATTTTGTTGTTCGTTTACTCTCATAATTTCTACCCCTTTTTCAATTCATTTTCTCAAAAATTCTTTGTATAACTGATTATTCTTAATTTGAGCCAGAGTAATTGTTAGTGATATGATGAGATAGGACAGAACTCTGATTTACTCTTTTACTATGATTTGATTACTGTTTGATTTATGTTATTTTTTATTTGACTTGATTCATCAATTTATTTTTACATAGAAAATATATAAGTTAAATTCTGACATACTTTCAGAAACAAATCAAAACAGTTAAATAAAATTCAAATACATTCAAATAGGTTTATATTTAAATACAAGACTCTAAAAAGAAGACTTTTTATTTAAATGGATATATTAATAGAATAGAATTTGATCATGCCAAACATATAATTCATCTATGGTAGACTACTTAATATTAACAGAATAATGGCTAAAATGTGGATTACTTGAGTGTAGCCTAGCATAGTGAAACGACATGGAAATTGGAGGAACATGGCCCTGGGTTCAAAATTATTTATATTTTCAACAAATATCCATCAAGTATGTGTTGAGTAATATAAATCTTATGCTATGAGGAAAAAGATTACATCTTGTTTTCCATTGTATCCTTTCAATATCCTGCATTCAAATACTTTACTATTTATGGCCTGTATTACCTGAGACAAAGGTTTCCACCTCTCTTTATGTGAGTAGAAATAATAATATTTTACCTGCCTAAAGATCTCCTATAATTACTTGTTTATACATATCACATAAAAACTTATAAATAGCAACTCATCGGCATCTAGCACAATGCCTGTGGCTCAATAAGAGTATGTCGAATAGTTGTATAAATGAATAAATAAATGTTCTGAGAGTTAATAAATGTTAAATACCAGTATGTATGGTATCAGTGTCCAGTACATTGCAATTGCTGAAAATGCATTTCATATTTTTCCTCTTTTTCTTTCTGTATAATTTTACAATGCCCAGAAAAGTCTCAATTTGAAAATAGGATTTTATGTGCATGATAGTTAATAATTTGAAGTTAATAAATACTTCTGGGCAAAGATTATATTTTTCTGAATGTCTATTCAGTGCTTGCTTTACCCTTAAACTCAGTGTTCTCACATTATATGTTTACATGTGAAAGAAACAGTGATTTATCAAGTCCCCACTCTACAAAGAACATTGTTTTGAGTGCCAATAGCAGTTACAGTACAGGGAAGACCAAGTTCCTCTCAAAAAGAATAATATTTTAGAGGAGGAAAAACAAACTTAGTCCTCAAAAATACTAGCTAAGAAAAAATATAACCAAATATGGCTCTGTAGTACAAAAAAGGAATGCCAGAAAACCGAAGTGCCTGGAACCAGATGAACTTCCTTTGAAGAGATTAATGGAGATGAAATTGCTTCTTTCCCCATTAAATATGATAGCCGTTTATTGTGCAACTGGTGCAGTGCAAGTGGTTTTCCACATGGTATTTTGTTTAATTCCCACAATAACCAGTGTAAGCATTCTTTTATAGATAATCAAAGTAAAACTCAGAGAAGTTAAGTCACTTTTTCGAGATCATACATCTTGAAATAACAGAGCCAAAATTTGAGCTGAAATTCCATCACCATGCTACAGCCATCAGCTTTGGGAGAAGTACAAATTAGATGCTTTCATTTGAATCTGAGTGAAGACCTACCTCAAACTAGGGAGCTTATTGACTCTACAAACTAGGGTTCTGGAGGTAGGGACACCTATGTGATTAGTAGATACTACCGACTTAGGGATAGTATCAAGGATCCAGTGTCTTTCTCCCTCTTTGCTCAATTGCTGCAAATCTATTTTTCTGTCCTTGTGTTTGTAGAATGATTGACAGCAGTAATCAATGCTAAGGGTTTTCAAAGATAGAGAGGCAGAGATAGAGAGACTATGTTTCTACCACCACTCAATAAAAGTCTTCAGTTGTCTGTTGCTTAAATACCCTTAACACATTTTTATGGCAAAGAACGTACAAGTTGCTGATTATCTTAGTTCAAGAAACCTGAAAGGCCCTACCTGGTCTGGCTCAGTGGATAGAGTGTCAGCCTGAAGACTGAAGGGTCCCAGGCTCGATCCCCAGTAGGGGGTATGCAGGAGGCAGCCGATCAATGATTCTCTTTCATCATTGATGCTTCTCTCTCTCTCCATCTCCCCCTCTCCCTTCCTCTTGGAAATCAATAAAAAATATGCCAAAAAAAAAAGAAAAGAAAAAGAACCTGAACGAATCACTGGAAAGACAGGTGGAGTTACCTTGATTATTTTAGACCAGGGAGTGTCCACCTCTAGATTTGGGAGTTCACTCAACACCACCCAACTGCAGGGCAGCTACACAATATGAACAGAATGCAATGAATGATGAGGAAACAGCCACTGAACCACCAAATACATGACAATGAACACACAATTACTTTTTATTTGATTATTTAAAAAATTACAAATAAAAAATGAGAAATTACATCTGCTTTAATGGATAATTATTTTAAAATATTTTACTATTTCATATGAGGAAGACTTTGAATTTCAATTTTCACATCAAGGATCTAAAGAAATTTGAATCTCTGCGTGTCTATCTATAGCTACAGAACTGATAAATGTAATGATGTGTTTTGGGGGAAAAATGAAGGAAATGATATGTTTATTGTGGTATGAAAAAAAAGGGTAAAGATGAACAGTCTAGGAATATTGAAAATTTGAAACAAAATATGGCAAAGTAGAGGGAGGTAATAAGACCATTATTTAATTCACTCCATCCTGAGACAATAATATTTCCCCTTGGTAATGTACAGGAGTACCAATAAGGCATTTCCCAAAATACTAATGAACTGGATATCACAATAAATACTAATGAATTGGATATCAGAATAAATACTAATGAATTGGATATCACAATAATATAGATTCAGATATGTCTTTGCTTGAGTTCTGATGATGCCATTTCCTAGCTGCATTATGTTGCACAGGTAACGATTTGCTCTCCCTTTGTATCCTCATTTATAAGATGTTCATAATAGTAGTAGCTGTTTTTTACTGTTGTAAAAAAGAATGAAGTGGAATATATATATATATATATATATATATATATATATATATATATATATATATATATATCAGATAAATTACTGGCATCCATAACCTCAGTGAATGCTTGCTATTAATTTGGTTTAAATTAATCAAGTGTTAGACTCCCTAAGATTTATGCATGTTTATTCTGCAGAGCCATCTATCTGCTTGTTATTTCTAATACTCAGATTAAATTACTCCTATTCAGTGTCATTTTGAAGAATTAAGGGGAGTGATAGGAACAAAGATAAACACGTTGTTTTGGCATTCTTATAAACAGACTTTCATCTTTGATTTGCTTTTCTGTTCCAGTCATTTGTTTATTTGCATAAAGGCAAAAATG
This sequence comes from Myotis lucifugus, assembly GCF_000147115.1. Taxonomy (NCBI): domain Eukaryota; kingdom Metazoa; phylum Chordata; class Mammalia; order Chiroptera; family Vespertilionidae; genus Myotis; species Myotis lucifugus. The sequence continues at coordinate 1,210,249 of NW_005871195.1, forward strand.
AAAAGCTCCTAAGAGCTGAATGCCAGGCCATGAGAGGAAAACTTGGCGTGGCTTTGAAACTGAGTGATCAAAGCACTGGGAATGCACGATAGTAGTGCCCAAGAAGCTTTGGTTTTGTGCAGAGCTAATGATGGGTTGCATGTGATGTTAAAAGGTTTTAATTTAAAGACACAATATAGCATGGACTGCAAAGAAATCCAACAAAACAGGCTGAAAGGTACCTCATCATTCTAATCTATAATAACATGAGGTTGTAACTACTACTGCCCTTCAAATATAATGAACCTAAGATAATGGTAAAGAGTTGGCCAATTTAGAATTCTTACAATGAGAGAGACCTTTTGGCATCACACCCAGCAGAGTCTTTTTGCCTCCTTGAACAAGCTGCTTAACACCTATGAGAAGCCATATCCTCATTTGATAAAATGGTACAATAATATAGATCTCAGGGTTTTCTTTTTTAAAAAAATGAAGTAAATATAAAGCATGTATAACATTTGGTAGGTACTTACTACTCATCTACTTTATTTTGCATATCACTTATAAAAGAGAGTTTTTAAAAGCTTAGTCTATATTAGATAAATATGCATATTAACAGTACATTTTAAAAAGAAAAGTAAATAAAGGAAGGGCTGAGACACCATATAAAGACAGGAATTATACTAACAGAAAAATGCAAAGCCTGAATTTCTTGCATACATTCTAAGGGTAGGCCAACTTGTCTCTGAGGATTTAATGCCAAAGATATAAAAGGAATCATGATTTATGCAATAATTCACAGAGACCATAGCACTAATAAAAACAACTAATCGGTAAAACAAAAGTCTTCACTTATTAGGACCTCATTCTGTCTGTGAGGGACTTAATTTTATTTTTAATAAAAGGTTAGCCACATTTCTAGATACCACTTATCAAATTATATTCTTATTTTTACTAATTTAAATGTTATATTTACTATATAATTTATTTTCTCATACTTCAGTGTTTTCCTTGTATGTCCCATTAAGCTGAGTGCATATTTTTCTACTAATATATTACTAAATTTTGGTTGATTTAATTCATGTTTTTGTAACAGGAAAATCTCTTTTTGTTGCTTGCCTTTTTACAAAAATATATTTTTATTGATTTCAGAGAGGAAGGGAGAGGTAGAGAAAGATAGAAACATCAATGATGAGAGAGAATCACTGATAGGCTGCCTCCTGCATGCCCCCTACTGGGAATCAAGCCTATAACCTGGGCACATGCTCTGACTGGGAATTGAACCATGACCTCCAGGTTAATAGGTCAATGCTCAACCACTGAGCCACATTGGCTGAGCTGCTGCTTGTCTTTAACAATTTTCCTAAATTTATTCCATATTTATAGGTCCAAATGTGATTTAAAATCAATTTATCAAAATTCATTAAAATACAAAATATTTTTCAATTTTACTGAATGTATAAATTATGGTGAAGAAATATGACACCTTTATTATATAGTCTGCCTGCCCATTTGTTGCCTAATATTTGTTGTTAATAGTAGTATAATTGTTCATATTGTCCACATTTTATGAAGTTAGTTCTTATTTTCCCTTTTTATTATGCATCTGATTTGTTTTTATTAAATGTAAAATTAATTTTAAATTGATTTTTAATTCTTAGGATAAAAATTCAGTAAAAGAGAAAATATTTTTAACTGTCACTGTTGAGCTCATTGCTATGTAAATTATGTCAATTAGAAGTGAATGAGTTTGGGGCTCTTTCAACTTATTTCTTAAAGATAAGAAAACTTAATTTTTACTTTTTGTCTGGTGAACATAACCACTTTTGTTTATTTGAATAATTTTAATTAACTTAGGCACATAGAACTTGTGTAGCATACATTCTGCTATTGTTAGGACATCTATTCCTTAAGTCTCAGTCTAGTCTGTTCTATAATTTACTTCTATGCACATAGAAGAGAGAGTTGGAAACACAGAGAGAGATATAGTCACAGGCAGACAAGCAAAGGAAAAGCATGGAGGAGGTGAATGAGACAGAGAGGTGACAGACACACATACACAGAGAGGATAATTTAAATAATGAAGTCATTTTCCTCATCTTTCTAATAAGTGAAGCCTTGGAGTGACTATGAGATACAAAAGGATGTATGCTATTCCTTCCTTCCTTCTCACTTCTTTTGTGTTTCTCATGGTATGCTCATGTGACCATGATAAATTTGATGTCCCCAGCATTGTTGAGCATATTACTAAGTATAGACTTCATAGAACTAGATGTATTTAAAAAGGGAAACGAGGCACTCTAGACAATGCTCAGAAACATATGAAGTGGGATACTAGAGCTTCCAAAACATTCCAGTGCTTGATGGGAAACATACAGTAACTGGCTCTGCTCAGCGTAACCTACACTCTTCTAGTCAATCTTAAGAGCTGTTAATAAAAATATTATTGCATTTATTTTAAGTGTTAACTTCTGTTCCTCAGTATCTTGCATATCTTACGCCACAGTGTCTATGTTTTGTGGTTTCTTATATACAGGCTTTCTTCTCTTGGGGTTTCTGCTAGTATTTACCCCACAGAAGTTCATTTTGGTTTCATAATCTATTTCATCTCTCCTCTCATGTTTCATTCACTTTTTTTTCCAGGGTACCTCTGAAATCTTACATATGGTTCAGCCATTTTACACTTCCTAAAACATTTAAACCCTTGATTAAATAAATAATCTACTCAAAAGAACATAAAATACTTTGATTAAGTACATAAACACTCAGAAACACATACAGTTCTTATAAACACTTCATGCACTGTATTAAGTTTAAAATTGGTGACATGTTTAATGTCTACATTTGAAGAAATTCAAAGCTTCATGTAAAAAAGATTAAGTAAATACATGTCAGAAACACACTTTTTATAATGGAGTACAACCTGTCACCTGCTAGCAAGAGTATTTATGTTATTGGGTAAGGTTTGCATGACTACTCACGGGCTATTATTTAGAAATTTTATAAAGTTTATCACTACTTAATCATGAAAAATTTAGCAAACTGTCCTGGCCGGGTGGCTCAGTTACTTGGAATGTTGTACACCAAAAGATTTCTGGTTCTATTCCCTGTCAGGGCACATAACTAGTTGCAGGTTTGACAGCTGGTTTGGGTATGCATGGGAGGCAACTGATCAATGTTTCTCTCTCACATCAATGTGTTTCTCTCTCTCTTTCTCAAAATCAATGAAAACTTCCTCAGGTGAGGATTAAAAAATAAAAATTTAGCAAACTGAAAATTTTAAAAAAATATTTACCTTGGTAAAGGTATTCAATGAAGCTTTAAAAATATCATGTTTAAATAGGGCATAATAGTAGTCTAATTAAAACTGTGCTGAAAGTAAGTATGCTCACCATCACCCTTGCTACTAAATATATAATCAGAGCCTCCTAAACAATGAAATAATTTATATAACAATTGGAAAAAAAGGAAACAATTACAGCTATTTTCAAGTAATAGAATTTAATTCATTAAAAAATAAAAGAGTATCTATAAATTATTAAAAGTAATAAGACAATAAAAATGCTGGGAAGAAATAAGTATAAAAATTCAGTGTTCTCATAAACTATTAAAAGCCAATGAAACAGGAATAAATCATAACACTTAATAGCAAGACCTATAATACATTACATAAGTAAATCTAAACAAGAGTATGAAATATTATAAATAGTTTTAAAATGTATTTACCCAAATTAAGAAAAAAAGGATAAGCTACATGAATGCTTCTGAATAATAAGATTTAATACCATAAAGATGTCATATAGCCCAGCCAGCATGGCTCAGTGATTGAGTGTAGAACTATGAACCAGGTCATGGTTCAATTCCCAGTCTGTGCATAGGCCCGAGTTGCGGGCTTGATTCCCAATGTGGGGCATGCAGGAGGCAGCCAATCAATGATTCTCTCTCATCATTGATATTTCTATTTCTCTCTCCCTCTCCTTTTCTCTCTGAAATCAATAAAAAAATAATTAAAAAGATGTCAGATAATACCAAATGAATTTGTAAAATCAATGCAATTTAAATTAAAATCCTTCTAAGGTTTGAGTCCCAGTGCACGGATTCATACACTGCTGGGGTCCCTTGGCCTGGCCTGAGGGGATTGGGCTGAAACCAGCTCTCTGACATCCCCAAGGGGTCCCAGATTGCAAGAGGGCACAGGCCAGGCCCAGGGACCTCACTGGTGCACAAATCCATTCACCGGGCCTCTAGTATGCATATAAGATCTTTGGTTAATCTCTTTCCACCCTCCTCCTTCCCCCCTTCCCTCTGATATTCATCAGTCTGTTCTGTGTTTCCATGCCTGTGGTTTCTACTCCTGCATTGAGCGTCTGCCCCCTGGTGGTCAGTATGCATCAGAGCTACCAGTCAGTTGGCTGGTTGGCCAGATGCTTAGGCTTTTATATACACAGATATTTGAAGAAGGATAAAGTTGAGCCATTGGTCCTCTCATATATCAAAACTATTTTAAAAGTATACTAATTAAGACCTCATGATATAGAGGCAATAATAGACAGATTGATTACTGGAGCAGAATAGAAAGCCCATAGAGTCAAGCCACACACACACACACACACAAACACACACACACACACACACAAATACACAATATTTATAGGGCAGAAGTTGCATTACAACCAAATGGGGAACAGATATACAAATATGTTGGCACTAAATGGTGAAAGGAACATTTATTTTCTTTATGGAAAAGTAGATCTCTATGTCATACCATGAAAAATAATTTCCACATATATTATAATCATGAATATTAAAATAAAATTATCAAACTTTAGAATAACATGGATAATAGCTTTATGGTAGTAGTTGAATAAATTATTTCACAAACACTAAGAACAACACATAAAATAAGACTGATAAATAAAATAAATAACTTCTACTAAAAAGACAATAAACACACATTTAACACATTTCATAAGCTTTGAGAAGCTATTTGCAAAGCATAGACAAAGATTTAGTGTCCAGAAAACATTATGCTACCCTACATGTTACTTTTAAAGACAAACTATATCCCACTCACAAACACAAAATAAGTAAATCATACAAATAGATAATTAACAAAATAATATAATTGAGTGAAAAAAATTGTGAAAAGGTACACAATCTCTCTGATAATCACAGAAAGGTGAATAAAAACAGTGAAATACTGTTTTCCCATCACATTTATAAAAATTAGTCTATTGGTACAAAAAATAGAAGTGTGAAAAAATATTATGATCTCTAATAATTTGTAGATGTATAGATAGTATAACCCAGCAATTCTCCTCAGTTCAATTACTAAGAGACACTATCACTTATCTGTATGTTCTGGTTTCCTAAGATTGCTGTAACAAACCACTGCTAATTGTGCGGCCTAAAAGAAAGCCTCCTACACTATTGGAGGGAATATAAAGTGATTCAGCCACTATGGAAAACAGTATATGGAGGTTTTTCATAAAATTAAGAATAGAGCTACCATTTGACCCAGCAATCTCTTTTCTGTGTATCTACCCCCAAATTGGCAAACATTTATTTGTAAATATAAAATGTACCCCTCTACTCATTGTAGCATTATTCATGCTAGCCAAGCCATATAAACAACCTAAGTGTTGTTCAATGGATGACTGGATAAAGATGTAAAACAGATAAATAATGGAATACTATATACCTACCAACAATAACTTCAAATATTGGAAGTAAGCAGGTCAATTGGAATTCTCACACTTTGTTGATAAGAGTATAAAAAGGTACAGCCACTTTATGAATATATTTGGTAATTTAAAATTTCTATTGGTCCAGAAATGTATTCTCTATTAGAGAAAAATAGAAAAGGAGGCTCCTCAGTTCTGCAACACCATGAATATTTTATGTAAACCAGAGACTTGCACAGCAGTAGTGCTACATTTAACATTTTAATTTAATGCCTAATGTCATGCCAATTATAAAATAATGTACAAGCCTTTGGTGGATACTTGAATTTTCATATGTTCTGAAGAGTGTTCCAAGTTCTGCACAAATAGAAGTAGAATCAAATTTTTCCAGGTAAACAGACATATAAACAGACATATATATCTGCACTATACACTATACAGAATTATTGTTAGATGCAGTACATATGGTCTCAATTATATTTTAATAAATAAAGCATGATAACTCTTCACTTAATGATGCATGTCTTTCAGTGAAATTCCATGAGGACAAAAATGTCTCATGTAGCGTTGTTCCTCCAGTGCCTAGAATAATACCTAGCACATGATAAAAATTCAATGAATATTTGTTGAATGAAGGACTATGACTGCTACACTATAATATTTGCAAGACTATAAATGTTTATGGCTGTACTATCTCTGTGTCTTCATTGAAATTGACATTTGACGAGGCTATATGAATTGCTAAATAACTATCGTTAATATAGATCACTTTGCTGGAAATTAAAGACTTTTTAATCTGAGTATATTTGTTTATGTGCTTTAGAATTTTACTTCAAATATTCTGTAAACCATAACTGTGTATTTATATTTTTTTTACTACTACATTCTGAATTACAATGTGAGGTTGCAAAGGCTAATATAAATGCTTGGTGAATTTTATGTTTGCACATTTCTTAGTCAAATGTTTTTCACAGCTTATGGGGCCTCCAGCTAGATGCAATCACTCTTTATGTTTCATAGCTAAAATTTTATGCAGGGAATAAGAACTGAGAGAGATCATTTTTATCCCACCAATTAATTTCTTCTCTATATAGGTCAGCAGTATGTTTTTAATAGGTTAAGTATTACATTTTATCATTATTGTATTTTACTATATCTGTTATTTTCCATTGTATTATTAGGAATCAAAAGCTTTGATTCTTATATTAGGCATTTTATAAGGTTTGGGTGGGCAATTCAAGTAATTTTTATATGTTAGGTTTTTCTTTGGCAATTTTTACTACTTTGAACAAGGATTATGTAGTGATTGTAGCATTTTCTACAATTAGATAGTCATATATTAGGAAGTGTGTTTTTTCTTTACCACTTTTTGATAATTATGTATTCACGGGGTTTGAATCTCATTTTTAAAAGTCAAATTCTGATTCTACAAGTGTGTTTTACCTTCCTTGACCCAATCAGTGAAGGTTTAGGTACAAAGCCAAGAAAGGAAATGACTGCTTTCATGTTTTCAGATTTAGATACATTATCTCTGGCTTGAGAGGTGCTCAATAATAAATCTGCAAAAAGGTCTTACAGTGAGAATAAAGAAGAACTTACAGTGTTTGCCATAGTTACACTTCAAAAAGAAGTTTTAAAAGTAACATATATCTGACTAGGGGCCCAGTGCACAAATTGAAGCACCTTGAAAGGAACTGTGGGCTGCAAGGCTGCAGTGGGCACAGGGGCGGGTCTTGGCCCATCTTCTGCACCCCCGCCCAGCCCCTCCCGCTGTGGCCGCTGCTGCCACCAGCCCCACTCCTGCCACCACCGCTCCCATGTGTGGACAGTGCTGAGGGATTGGGGCTGGCGCCAGCATCGGGTGTGAGCAGGGCTGCCGCTGTCAGCAGGTGCAAGCAGAGGCTGCAGCCCCAAACACCCCTCAGGAGCAGGGGAGGTGGAGAAGCCCTCAGGGGCGATCGGGGCTGGCAGCCACCACTTGCACCCACTGATGGCGCCGAGTGATTGGGGCCGGCACTGGGCGCCGGAAGTGGGTGTGAGTGGCAGCTCTGACACTGGCAGCCGGTGCAAGCAGGGCCAGCACCGGCAACAGGTGGGAGCGCCTGGAGGGACCACGGTGTGCAGGAGCAAAGAATTTTCAGTAACCACCAGAGGCTTGCCCTGATGACAGCGACTGGCACCCAGCCTTGGTCTGGTGCCCCCACTCACCTGCTCCACCATCCCCACTGCCTGACCCCATGGTGGTCAGCGCACATCATAGCGACTGGTTGTTCGGTTGTTCTGCCATTCGGTCTATTTGCATATTAGGGTTTTATATTTTTAGACAATTTAAGTAAAGTGTGTTCATTATGAAAAATGAGGGGAGGGGATACAATGGTATAGGAAGAAGGTAAAAGACTCCAGATAAATTCACTGTTAACACTTGGATACCTCTTTCCATTATTTACCCATTTTTGTGGCAAGTTAATATCATATTGTATTTACCATTTTGCTATCTCAATATATTGTTTTTCACTTAGCAGTAGAGTGATTAAATATTCATTTGCAATGTTATTTTAATGATATTTTATTATTCCATTATGTAGAAACCAATTATTTATAACTGGACAGTTGAGCTGTTTCTAATTGTGAATATCCCTGTTTCTAATTCCATATCTTAAATCTTTTTTTATAGGGAATTTTGGAGTTAAATGGCCCTTTATGCTAACCTAAAGTATTAAAAAGGAATAGCTGACAAAAATGATTATCATTTGTAATGGAATAAGCTGTGGTAGACTCTGGTTCTGATCTAGAGAACTGGATCAGGGAACTTTTAGTCATGAGATCTTAAGAAAATTCAATTCTTTGGTCCTGTTTCTTCTTTTGTAAAGAAGGGGTTGGATTGAATGATTACTGACTATCTTTCAACCTTAATGTCTTTGTATGGCTGTGAATGTTTTTTAAAGACTTGATGGCATACACTTACTAAGTACAAATCAAGAGACACTTTTATCCATGGTTTTAGAGTTATCTACCCAAAATTAACCTACACACTATTCCATACTTTCGACTTTGATCCTGGCAGAGATGGCTCTTATTACTTCCATCTTCAGGGGTATGAATGGAGGTGAACAATAACAACAGCCTAAGTGCCCATCAGCAGATGAGTGGATTAAAAAACTGTGGTACATCTACACAATGGAATACTATGTAAAAAGAAGGAATTCTTACCATTTACAACAGCATGGATGGAACTGGAGAGCATTATGCTAAGCAAAATAAGCCAGTCAGAGAAAGATAAATATCACATGATCTCACTCATTTGTGGAATATAATGAACCACATAAACTGATGAACAAAAACAGATCCAGAGACAGAGAAGCATCGATCAGACCGTCAAACCTCAGAGGGAAGGTAGGGGAGGGGAGGGGTAAGGGGGAGAGATCAAACAAGGACTTGTATGCATGCATATAAGCCTAACCAATGGACACAGACACCAGGGGGTGAGGGCATGAGTTGGGGCGGGGGGGGGGGGGTTATGGGGGGATAACAACACATATGTAATACCTTAATCAATAAAGAAAAAAAAAGGATTATGACAACATATTATAAATTGAATGAAAATAAACTTGTAATCTGCTCATGGGAAAGATATGATATTTGCTCCTACAAATGAATATTCAAGATGTTCCCTTTCCTTGTTTTTATTTTTTTTATTTTTTTATTTTTTTTTAATATATTTTACTGATTTTTTACAGAGAGGAAGGGAGAGAGACAGAGAGGTAGAAACATCGATGAGAGAGAAACATCGACCAGCCGCCTCCTGCACATCTCCCACTGGGGATATGCCCGCAACCAAGGCACATGCCCCCGACCGGAATCGAACCCGGGACCCCTCAGTCTGCAGGTCGACGCTCCATCCACCGAGCCAAACCGGTTTTGGCTCTTTCCTTGTTTTTAGATAAAACCTGGATATTGGATATTTGTTATTAACACTGTGGATGTAGAATATATTTTTTTAAAAAAATTTAAATTACTAAAGAAATGTTCTTTTGAAAATAGCAAGATCAAACTCCTGAGATGCAACTCCGAATGTAAATTGAATTTGATAATGAAGTAAAACTGGACTGGATTCAGAATAATCAAGAAAAGTTTTCTTGAAATCCAAATAAATAATTAAATACTTAAAAAATTAACAAGATAAATGCATCATGATATTCTGATTCGTACTGGATCCATAGTAGGTTACTAACGATGAGGACTCCAGCTCTTCAACAATGGCTATCTCAACAAAGAAAGCAAGACTAGACTAAATATCTTCTTAGTCTTTGAACATTTTTTGGCATTATTTTTCTCACTTTTGCTTTCAAACTTAGTTTTTTATTAAATATATTTTTATTCATTTCAGGGAGGAAGGGAGAGGGTGGGAGAGAGATAGAAAAATTAATGATGAGAGAGAATCATTGATTGGCTGCCCCCTATATGCACCCATACTGAGGATGGAGCCTGAAACCCAGGCATGTGCCCTGACTGAGAATTGAACTGTGACCTCCTGGTTTATAGGTCAATGCTCAACAATTGAGCCACATCAGCCAGGGCAACTTTCGACTTATTTTTAATCTAAGTTTTACTTTACAATGGCCAGCAAGAGACAAAGTACTAAAGTAATATGTTTATTCACAATCAGACAAAAATAGGTATAATTTTGATTGTTTTGCAAAATAAAAATAATAGTAATTACCTACTCCTTTTGGTCTAAGTGACTTTTTAAAAAGTCAGGTGCCTATACTTGTATATAAGGATTTCTGGTACCAATAATTTAACCAATCACATGCAATATTATGTGATGTGAAGAATAAGAGTAACTCTATTATATGACCTATATATTTGTGGTTCAGATAGGACATTCACACCAGACTCCTATTGTGGTGTTGACTGTTGCCATTTTTTTATTTGACCATCGAATTGAAAAGAGGTCAGTGTCCTGTCTAAACAGTCAGGTATTGCATGTTTTAAAAATTCTTGTGGCACACCAGTTGAAAATCACTGACCTAGATTCTAGAATGTGGGCTAGATGGAAATTAATATCAGGCTTTATATAAATTTTTCATATGATATGGTTATGAGAAACCTGAAAACACTCATATTATTACATTCAATATTTTTTTTCTCTGTCTCTTAGGGGGGGAATGATTGATGAAGGGTGTTTTGGTCATCATTCTTATTTCTATTAATTTCAGGAAGATATCTGTTAAGCTTCCTAGCTTCCTTGACTAAAATTTTCATCTTCCTTCCGGTCCTAATTCAATTTTATGTCAAGTTAGACATGATTTGTCTTATTATTTACATTCCCGCAACAAGACCAATGCAGTCTGCTCAAACATATGGTCTCTTTTGGAAAATATATTAACTTTAATTTATTCTGCACACCCATATGATTTGGCAAACTCTGGGGATCTCAAATGCCTGGATTGGAGGCTGATCTGATGAAGGCCTTCTTGGATTCAATGACTAATGGTTGACTTGCTTACCAGCATTTATGATTTTGAATGGTAGCATATGGTGTTAATCCGAGGAGGGTTACCTTTACTATTACTCTGTAGGTAAATGACCTATATATTACTAACGTGAAATAACCTTACTTGCAACTATTAATCTTATAGTGGCTCTTCTGGGCTCTTCTAGGTATACTAGAAAATTTCTACTGCAATTTAACTATTAAAAGAGGGATGATGAGAAGTCTAAAATAAACAGAGATACTTTCAAACTCTATTATTGATGCATATTTGTCCTTTTTTCTACCCAGAGGGTGTTATTTTCTAAAATAAATTTAATGAAGATATTTAACAAAATCATTTCTCAAAATTACCTGTAAGACATATTTGGAAATATGATCATCCTATATCTTATGGATATATTTGAATTTAGAAAACAACCAAAGATATTCTTTATTGTATTTGGTGAATCAGTGAGTGCTCAATCTAGATAATGAATAGAAATAAATAGGAACATTTATATATTTTCTGAATGACTCCATACATTGCATTAAGCTATAGAATAATCATCATGATAAATAAACATTTTACTAATTAACCCAGCTGGAAGAAATGCATTCCTACAAATTTTCAGATTCTGTCATGTTTAATAATTTCACAATAATATATAGTCATTCCTGAATGTTTTGGAAACTAACATTCAAAGATGTCTCCTTAGGACCTATAAATACACTGCAGTAATAAGAGATAATAATTGTTAGTACTTTTCATATGCCAGACAATATGCTAACATTTGGGGAAACATCACTATTTTTTCTCTCAATAAAAATGTATCAAATGCTTATCCAATATCAAGTACTGTTCTAGGGACAAGAGATGCATCAATAACAAATGAACAAAAGAATTCAAGTCTCTGTTATCACAAAGTATTAGAACGAGGAAAGATGATAGGAAACAGTAGACATAGACTGTAATAGACTAAATACATTATAATATTTGTATGTATTAAATCATATCCACCTGAAATGTATATTTGAAACAAGCCCCACTACCTCTGCATGTGACCCTATTTGGAGATAGGGTTTTACAAGGTAATCAAGTTAAAATGAGCTCAGTAGGATAGGCTCAAATCCAACATCGCTGATCTTCTTATGAAAAGGGAAAATTTGGAGATAGACATACAAATGGAAAGAATGCCAGGTGAAGATGAAAGCTAAGATCATGGGTTGTTTCCACATGCCAAGGGGCATCAATGGATGCTCCAAACCACCAGAAGCTAAGGGAGAGGCATGAAACAAATTCTTTCTCATAGCCCTCAGAAGAAGCCAACCCTACCAAACACAGTTTGTGCTATTTTATTAGGGCAGCCCTAGCAACTAATACAAGTGTGTAAGATGCTAGGAGAGAATGTCATTAGATGGCCTTTATAATTCCTGTTCTCTCCATTGGTACACGGTAATATTTCCTTCATGAGGTGGAGCCTATTTACCTTTGTATCTGGACTAATCACGTGACTCACTTTGGACAACAGCATGAGCTGACAGTGAGGTGATGCCTGTACCATAATGAGTCTATGTTCTACCTTTGTTCTCTAAAACTGTCATGCTTTAAACAGGAAGCAAGTCTAAACTTCTAGAGAAGGAATGGTAACATAAAGGGAAATTGAAGTATCACCAGTGTAGCTACTAATAACTAACAGGCCAGTAAGTTGGTCTTTCATGTTCCAACCCCCCAGAAAACCCTCACTTAAGTGCAGGAACCTGAAATGAAACGATATGGAGCAGAACTATGCAACTGAGCCTTAGTTAATCCACAAAACCATGAAAAGAGATAATCAATTACTATTTTTAAGTTCCCAAGTATTAAGGTGATTTGTTAAACAGCAATCTATAATAGAAAAATAGATTGATAAGTTCTAATAAAAAAGATTTTTAAAAGTAAGGTGAAGGGATTGAGAGAGAGAGAATTTTTGTGTGTTGGTGATGATGATGGAAGGGAGGATGCTACAATCCTTGCTAAGTCCTCACAACAATTCATGAGATAGATATAATTAATATCCCACTTCCCAGACAAGCAAATGAGGCTTACAAAGGTTGAGCAATGTGACAGTGTTTACCTAGTGAAGTCTGTATGAAAATTCAGGATATCTGTCTAAACCACTCTGGCAGATAAACTATTGGGTGGGGGAGGAGAAAATAGATCATTGCTGGAGACAAAGTGCCATCAATGAAATTCGCTCTTCCAGATAACAGCCTAGAAAATATTTTTAAGATAAAGATTTCAAGGAAAATGTGATAGTTAATTTTATGTGTCAACTTGACCAGGACAACATTAATCAGTTGAAAAACAGAATAGAACAAAAAGGTTGACCTGCAATTCAGAGAAAATTTCTCCTGGCAGACTGTCTTCAAACTGGGACATTATTTTTTTTCTGCTTTGGACTTGAACTGAAACATCAGCCCTTCCCTTCCTGTATCTCCAGCCTACCTGCCTTGAGAGTAGAACTGCACCATCACCTCTCCTAATCTGCAGCTTGCTGACTGCAAATCTTGGAGCCTGTCAGTCTCCATAATTGTGTGAGCCAATTTCTTATATTGAATCTATAAATATATATCCTATTGAGTATGTTTCTCTGGAAAACCTTGACTAATAGCAAACATATTTTCCATTTCTTCTTATTTTAAAAATGCCTATTGAAGTGAAATAGAGTGTCAATGCTTCCATCCTAAACATAAAATATAGTTGGTTAGTGTTTGAGAAAGAATCATTGTTTTTGCCAGATGATGGACAAATATGACATGTGAGGTTTGGAGAGCAATTTTAGAAACTCAGTCTACAGCAACTTTTAAAAAAGATATTAAAAAGCAAACGGGAAGTAAACCTATGGGAAAATGCTTACCAATATTGATATGGTATAGTGCACTGAAGGCTTGCATGAGACCCATAACCACACTGAGTTTTCTATAATTATATTTTAAAATAATACACTCATGGAAAATTGAAGAAAAAGCAACATAAGATAAATGAACTCTATATTAGCATCCACATTAGACAATTTACATTTTTGTCATGATGTTTGTTCTTTCATAACATGTTAGCTTTACTTCTAAACAAAATTGAAGAGAGAAAATACATTTTAAGAGAGGATAAAATAAATTGCTTAGGGAGTTTCAGGTTCTTAATAACAAAGGCATATGTCACATCTTTTAATTATATTAAGTTATGGCATAGAAAAATAATAATTTAAGCAAAATTCTTCCAATACAGATATAAGGATATTTCCTTTGCCCTTCAATTTTTCAGATAGTCCTAGATTCTGCTTTTATCTTTTATCTAGACCTCACTTTTTTTATTGTTGCATTGTTCATAATCACCTCTGTGTTTTTATGTTTTCCTCATGGGAAAATAAAATTACTATTCCTATGTTCCCTGGATACAGATCTTGATTATAGAGAAACAAGTAGTCATCTGTGTAATGCAAAAAAATGTTTTCTTATTAATCAAATTCCAATTATCCTATTTTCTCTTTGAAAACTCACCGTAGAAGAACTGCTTCTACTTAATTTTGTGGAGCATTTCTCTTGAAAAGACAGCAGTTTTCCTCCATACCTTTTCAAAGTAGAATTAGAAAATACATACTTTGTGGTTTTCAGCCAGTGCTGTTTCTTTGTCTTACAGAGAAAAGCACAACAAAAAACAACAACATTTCATGGTAGAGGTTTCTCTTTGATGAAAAATTTAGTTAATTTTATCATAGGAGGAAGGTGTATGGGTAATGAAATAAGACTGATGCATGCAGCTTAATTTGCTGTATGACTTTGGGTATATTATACCAACTTTATGAACTTGCATTTCTCTTAAGAATAATAACAGCAATACCTCATTATAAGGGTTTTGTGATGATTAGAGGTAATATATGAAAACTTATTTATTTCATCTTGGGTGTTTTGATAATATTAGTTGTCTAAGATATTGCTTCACTTTTTGATATTATTACTATTATTATTATTACTCTTTAGGAGCAAGAAGAAAGTCTCAAGACAGCTTTATGACCTCAGTAAGGAAGAAACAGGATCATTCCTCTTCCCTAGCTAGACAGGAAACATTCTAAGTACCACAGGTAGTAACACATCCATGATGTAAGCACTGGCTAGCTTGCTTTTAAAATTCATTCCTTTGTAGCTATAAAACTCTTTTTCGAAGAATAAACATTTATATAAAATAAGAATGCCATATTTTATTTTTTCCATGTAGCCTATAAGTAATTGATTCATAATGATACTATTTTTATGATTGTGTTCTGGTGACCATGGAAAATACTTTCTGAACTTCAGTTCCTCATTTTGGAAAAGTAGATGATAACGTTAATTATACTAATATTTATAATATAAGACTGCTATAAACAACTGATAAGATAATATATAGCGATATATGTGCTTATAAACTGTAAAAACAGTTATACAAATAATGCTAATGGAATACTATAGCAATTAATTAATATATAATACAGAAACTTATTCAATTATATGAATATTCAATACATGAATGCCAACTAAGTTCAATAATATAAACTATGAGTTTAAATAGTTTTAAAGTTATGAGTTTTATGATAAATAAACATATCGATTTTCCATCACATTACATTTTCATGAAATGGTTTTGGGAGTACTCCGGTCTTCACATTATCATTGCAGGTACTTATATTTAAGACCATTATAAAGTTATATTTCAATCCAGATATAATTGTGCGGGAGTTGTCAATTTACCTTATAGCCAGGGGTGGGCAAACTTTTTGACTGGAGGGCCACAATGGGTTCTTAAACTGGACCGGAGGGCTGGAACAAAAGCATGGATGGAGTGTTTGTGTGAACTAATATAAATTCAAAGTAAACATCATTACATAAAAGGGTACGGTCTTTTTTTTTTTTAGTTTCATTCATTTCAAACGGCCGGATCCGGCCCGCGGGCCGTAGTTTGCCCACGGCTGTTATAGACTCAGCCATGTGTGCAGAGACTGTGACCCTTTATCAGTAGAGCAGTCTTGACACTGTGATAGCTCTTGACACTGTAAGAGCAGTGATAGCTCTTAAAAATGACACTGCTATGACATTGTTACTGGCTATATACTAATCCTTACCATGTGGAAAGTTTCAACCAGACCAAACATTTTATCACTGGTTACTGTTTTCCTAGAAAAAGCCAGATTTGAGAAAAGTATATAAAAATTCTGACACCCATCTAAATAAATTATACATACATGAGCAAATGTGGAAGCCATTTACTCTAGCACAAAATCATCATAACCACATCCAGATAGAATTCTGAAACCTCACACCCAAAACCTGCCATGTATTTTACCTGGGTCCTGGTGATGTTTCTAGGCTTGTTAGCAAAGATAGTTTTTGTATTTACATATAACTTACTAGTCCAAGCAAGTCTGTATCCCCGTCTTTGAAAGTCCCTTTTGGATAACGTTTTCTTGGCAATTTAGTTTGATCTAAGTAACTATGAAATTGCTGTGAGGATTAAACCAGTAAGCTTATAAAGTACTTAGAACTGTGCCTGACACAGAGTAAAAGCACAATGAATTATAATATATTGTTATTAATAAACCAAATAATACTGCAAAGGCTAGAGGAACAAAATTTCTTTACTTCTGAAAGACCTTGCTATTTTTTTTAATCCATCCAATGATATATTTTTATTGATTTCAGAGAGAGAGAGGAAGGAAGAGGGAGAGAGAGATATATATATATCGATGTGAATGAGAAGTATCCATTGGCTGCCTCCCATAAGCACTCCAACCAGGATCAAACACGCAAACCAGGCATGTTCCCTGACTGGGCATGGAACCCAAGACCCTTCAGTGTAAGGGACGAAGTTCAACCAACTCAGTCACACTTGCCAGGAGAGACGTTGGTATTTTTATGATATCACAATACTTAAACAATCCTATGTAATGAAGAGTTAATATGCCAATTAGACCGAATAGCTGAATGACCTCCTGGGCCACCTTCCGGACAAAGCTGTTTGAGAGCTGGCTGCGTCTTTGAGGGCTGGCTGGGGCTGCAAGGGCCGAGCCCCTTGCGCGAATTTCGTGCATCAGGCCTCTAGCATAAACTATAAAAGTGAAGCTCAGTTTCCTTGTCTACGAAATGGTGATTACAGTATCATCATCAAAGTGACTCTAGGAAATAGATAAATACCATTGAAAACAAATAAACAAAAATGAGGCCCAGAGAGTTTAAACATCTTTCCCAAGATCACAAAGCAGGAGAGAGTAGAAATAGAATTAAGCCAACGCTTTTTCTCTTTGGTCCTGTAACACATTTTCTTTTTTGCAAGTTAATTCTGTACCCTCTCTCTCAAATGGACAAAACTGAGCAATAACTAACTCACACCAAGCACTCTGTCGTTATTTTCTGATCTATGTAATTACGACATGTATTTACCACCCAGGCTTGCTGTGAAGACAATGGCACAAAATAATGATCTCAAATTTTACTATTACTACTCATGTCATTTGATCTGTCCTCCAGATTCCTCTCTGAATTACTTCCTGGGACCTAGAATTTACCCCTTAAAGCAGCAATTTTCAACCTTTTTCATCTCACAGCCCACATAAAGTAATTACTGAAATTCTGTGGCATGCCAAAAAATATAACCTGGATGATCTGACAAAAATAATAGGTATAATTTTGATTTATGAATTCACCCTGGATGGCTATTGTTGTGTTGGCTGTTGTCATTTTTTTATCTGACAATCGAAGGGGAAGATGTCAGTGCCCCTGACTAAACAGTCAGGTTTCGCATTTTTACATATTCTTGCCACACACGATTGAAAACCACTGCCTTAGACAGTTACTTCTGCTTGCTGTCACTTCACTTCTGTCCTCGTCCTGTTGGAAGGCAGAGTGAGCCAGAGTGAGAATGAAAAAAACAGGAAATGTGGAAGGTGCTCAATGGGCTACGAGAATGAAAAGGCTTTTTGGCATCTAATGATTGCGAAAGGGAGTGAGTTTCAATCCACATTAGGCTTTATAACATGTGTGAGGACATTCCGGCCTTCACAGTTTCTGGGGTTACAGGTATTTTTGCCAAATGCTAGGAGTACTAAATGCTTGGCACTGAACAGGACATTTTACCCTAAATGTCACAATGCTCAGATGACGTTAATGCACTGAGCTACACGGCATGAGAACCATCATGCTAACTCAAAGGGGATGTGGAAAAACAGAAAAGAGTAAGCACTTTGCTCTACTCACAAACTGTATGTGATCATTTTATGGACATTTGAAATATAATCTTATAATGCAAAGGTATAATTTATATATGTGATGCTCCCACATTGTCGAAATTAATCAAGAATCCCAATTTCCAAGCTTACAATCTAAGTGAATAGTATACTGTGCTTTTACACTCTCATAAGGCAAGGCAGTGCTAAACACACAGAAGTTGTGTTTAAAAAATACAACAACCCTTATCAATATTGCTTGGCCAACACAATTAGTTACCTGTATTGGAACTTCTACAAATGTTTGTGTAACTCAAGTTCTGCACTTACATTTTTCACTGTTGCTCTAATCTAAAATATTTTAAAATATCATATAACAGTGCCATGAAAAAGCTAGTGATGATGCAGTAAAACATACTGAAAAATCAATAACCCAGAAAGGAAGTTAAATGAGATAAAAATGCCGCAAAGAAGCCCAAACAAGCTCCATAATGTGCCACACATTTAATTTAAGAGTGAGTATTCTGAGAAATATTAGCAATAATTCCAGGGAAACATAAAAGTATCCTTAAAGCAACTAAACCCTTCATTTTTCAAAAACAGTCATATAAATGAGCAAGAATAATGAAAAGATGCTGGCTGCAAGATCAATGCTACTGAAATGTGCTTCGAAGCTTAGTTATTATCTGTCTTAAGATAGAAAATATTCTTGATGGTTTTAAAGGAGATGGTGTATTTAAATATATTTTTGCAAACAATTATTGTGCAGAGGAAGTATGTGTATATGTAAATATATATTACAATGCATGTAGATGTATGTGCTTTAGAAGATATTTCCCCTTATTTACGTTTCTTCAATGAGAAAAGTAGCTTTAAATCTTTTCATTCTACTCTTGTATTATGAATTTAGGAGCTATTCAAGAAGCAGATTTACTATAAACTCTGAGCTATAAAGTTCTGGGCTGGGTTCTGTTTTCTCAAATACACAGCTCTCCAGAACTGAGTGGAGAGTGAAAGAGACGATGTGTGCTAAGTACTTAATAGAACACAGGCCCTCGACCTTTGGCACATATCATCAAAATAATAATAGAAGATACTACTATAGCACTAGCTACAGGCCAGCCTCTGTGGTCAATGCAGAGTGTATGCTAATATGTATAGTCCTCAAAGTACTTATCTAGCTTAGATACTGTATCATCACTTCCATTTTACAGGTGAGGACACTAAGCAACAGAAAGTAACTTTTGTCACTTCTCATAACTGGAAAGTGGCTAAATTGGGAGTTGAACCTAAGCACCCCAGTACTAAAGCCTGCCATTGATACACGCCAGCCCTTGATATAGTCCCAGGGAACTTACCAGCAAAATTTCACCTCAGACTAGATTTTCACTCATGATGTATTAGTTGTCCAACAAATCCTTAATCTGAGAATAGATATTCTGTGATGACACTGATGAGTGATTGACCACAAGTCACTCACTAGTTTGAGTTTGGGATGATTTCCTAGTCAGATGCATGCTTCAAAGATAGCTATCTTTGATCATCATCAACCAATAGAAAGAACCATAAGCATAAGGTGATAGAATAGGCTCGAATAAAAGGTACACAAAAGGAGAATGATATTCCCCTAATGGTGGTTGTGGTTGGGGATGGGGTGAAGTTGCAGTAGACAGGCCCAAGAAACATCATGCCCCCCCCCCCAATGTAAGATAGCTAAATAAAAAGTAAGGCATTGTCAATATTATGCTAGCAAAGTGCCTGGCATTTTACTGGAGAGCTTTTTCTACAGTTAGAGAATATTGAAGCATGTAACAGCTTGCCCAGAGCCAAATGCACATGACCACCCCATGCTGTCAGCAGGGGTAGGGTTGTTATTTCTACCTGGGGTAGAGCTGACCAGAAAAATGAAATCTTTTAACCACTTTGCTCTTTAAATAGCGTTTTGGGGTTTAGACTCAGAGTGAACTCACTAAACCACCTGTGTTTTTATTTTACTTAAACAAAAATGCTCTTTCCAAACTCTAATTAAAATCTGCTGTTGACACGGGCCTTTAATGTGGTGAGTATGCGATGGAGTATGTGATCCTTTAATGTCTTGGTGAGCCACTGCTGTTGAGGAGGTAAATAGAAAGAAAAAAAAAGGTATTTTGTTTTGGCCTGGTGGTAAATATTTGAAATCATGAAACTTGCATTTCAGAAAGTCATTCAATATGGAATAAATTGATATGAGTTTGACACAGTTCAGACTTGGAGTTGTTGTGGGCATCATGCATTATGATATTATACAAAGGCAGATGCTTCTTTTCCCAAGCCTACTGGTATCTCCCCTGGCACACCGCTATACACATTCTAGAAACGGGTTAATTTTCTTATTGGCTTTAGGACCACACAATGCAGAAGTTAAGGGCATATTAATTGTCCTGCGTATTAATGAGATGGATTGAGATGGAGGGGGTATAGAGCTTCTGATGTCCACACAGCAATAATCTCAACTCCCCACCTCCCCAAGCCATTCAAATTCAGAAAGCTAACAGCAAAGGAATGAGAAGTGCCTGTGTACAAATCTTGGCTTAGCTCCATTTCCCGCTAGTTCTGGGACCCTAAAAAAGTTTCTTTACTTCTCTGTGGTTATGAAACTAAAAAGAAGTGTTGGAGGATAGAATGGTATAACATGTATAGAGCTCTTGGTGACTCTAAGTACATAGAATTCTTTATGGCTTAACTCAGTTCTGCCTCCTCTATGAAGTCTTCACTGATCAGCCTGTCACCTGTGGACATTCCTTCTTCTAAATCTGCTTCTTGAGTTGTATCTACTGTGTAATTAACAAGAGAGCCAACACAATGCTTTGGTGTAAGAATCCTAAGGAGAGCAGCACCCTGTGCTCATTTAACTTCTGTAAATAAAAAAGAAAATATGCTCTTCCACCATATATATATTAAAGTGACAGTTCAGAACAAGGTTGAGCCAGCTAGGGCACTTGGGCCAAATTCAGCTGCCACCTGTTTTTGTCAATAAAGTTTTATTAGGAAACAGCCTTGGTCATTAATTACATATTGTCTATGTCTACCTTCGTGCATTGACACCAGAGTTGAATGGTTACAATAAAGTCCATACAACCCACAAAGCCTGAAATCCTTACCGGCAGGCCCTTTTCCTGTTACAGAGAAAATCTGCAGAGTTTTGGGCAAACCATTCCACTTAGCATTCTACTCTATGAGCTTATGTCCCAGGTGAGCCTAATAGCTTATGTGAATCTGTAGTTGTTGGTTTCAGTTCTATTCTGTGGCTCTAAAGGGGATTGAGGTAAAGCAAAGGTTTTTCACACAGCCTGACCATTAAACACAGGCAGCTTCTGCATCTAGTGTCAATAAACAATCAGCAATGTGGTCCCAGCATAGGCCTGTGGAAGGTATTGATAGGTGGTTTGCAGAATTTTGATTTTTGTTGTTGCTGTTGTTTCTTGTTTGTTCGTTTTTAAAGGTTCTGCTCTGTTGCCGACCACAACACAAAATGTATCTGGTCAAAATAGATTAGATGCTCTAGTAAGTCACAATTCTGTACTCTACAAGCATGCTGGCTCTCATATGTATCCCTGGGCCTCCGCTGTCCCTGTTTCTCTTACTTGGTGTAGCAGAAACCTCTGGGTATCTCCCAATACCTACTTACATCTCTCTTCTTTCATGGGAACAGCCATACCTGGCCAGCCTCCCATTCTAGCTTATTGTGATTATGTGATTAGGTTGCCTAATGGAATGTGTGCAACTTCTGGGTCATGACCTTATAGGAAGGAGCAAAGTTTGCCTTTTGCTCTTGTGCATATTGTCCTCTTCTCTGCCTGGATTGTGAGTGTGGGGATGAGATATCTTGGAAAGTACCAAAACACCCTGGGAATACTGACCAAATGACATAGAGAGACTGGGTTCCTGACATCATAGAGGTGCCCTACAAGCCATAACTATTAAGTACAGGAGAAATATACTTGGTGTTTTTGAAGCCATTGCATTTTGGGTTTCCTTTTTATGAGCAACACTGTTTCTTAAAGGGAACCCAGTCACTGCCCTCATAGAGTTATCTGATTATCAACTTATTATACCAATGAATACATAATTTAAATTGGAACTTATGCAGAAAACTTTATCTTATAAATGCATATTTTCTAAAAAGGATTTGATCAATACAGGGTGAAAGGAAAGTATTAAATGCTCCTCTGACATATGACATGGAAAGTTCTAGAATGTTAGACTTTCCACTTGCTGTTTCCTCTGCCTGGTAAGCTCTTGCCCTACACACTGCATTTGCAGCTGGAGCAGAGGTACTCCCTTACTTCCTTTAGGTCTCTGTCCAAACATCACATGATTAGAGAGCACTTCCTGGGGATGTTACATAAGAGTGTTCTTTACAGCACTCTTAACCACCTTAAATGCTCTGTATTCATGTCTTGTCTAAGTGCCCGCCCCTCCACACTCATACACTAAATAACATTCTCCAGGTGAGTATATACTGCATCTGTTTTATTAGCTCTTTCTCTGGAATAAAGAAGAATGCTTGGCGGGAAGTAGACCCTTGATGAAATTTTGCTGAAGGACTGAATGAATCAATGCACAGATGTCAAGAAGACCTGAACCACTCACTGTAGCACAGACAGTGATGGAGTGAACGGAAAATGAGATGAGTCTGGAAAGGGAGCCCCGCAACTTCATGAAGGGCTTTGTGGGTCATATGAAGGGTTTTGTCTTTCGACCAAGAGCCATAGAGACATGAAAGGGCTTTAAAGGGACCAGAGTGTTCCATGATCAGATGGTGGGGATATGAAGACATCGTGCCCTCTGCAGTACTGCACATTGGTTAGGAGGAGGTCAGAGTTTAATGAGAGAGAATGGTGGTAGACTACTGCAGTCATTTAGGGGGAGAGTTATTGGTGGAAGAGCAAGGCTAGGCTGTGGAAACAGTACTAGTCATTTTCCAAGCTGCTCTCACTTCCATTCCTCACCCTTTCCTGCTCTGCTCTGTGCTGGAACAGGCCTTATGTCTATAAGCTCGGTGTCCCAGGATCCCGTGTTAGTCTGCTCCTGGCTGGGTTCACCCATTCGAAGCACTGGCAGGAGACTTGAAGGTAAGGTAAGTATGTCTCCCACTTCTTCCTATCAATAGTTTTTAATGCAGTGACTGTGTCTTCTCTGTGGGCCCAGCTGTCGCTTACCTTGGCTCCTTTTTCCATGACTCATCTTCCATGGGGCAGCCATCCACCATAGATCTGGCACCCCTAAGGCAAACCAGATTCCTAGTGGTAGCAGGTCTCCCCTCCCCTCCCACTCTCAGGGTGGTAGCTGCTTCCTACATTAGTTGGGTGGCCTCTTAGTCCCCTGTTTATTTCTCACCATCACCTGACTAATTACCCCTAATATATTATCTAATGGGGGAAAAACTTAGAGCATTCCTATTTTACTAAGTGAACACTGACAGATGCAGTTCTATGTATTCTGCCAAATCAATACACTTGTCCAAAAAACTTTGTTATAGAAATGGCTATTATATAGTTTTCATGTAAAACAGTTTGCTCAAGAAATAAAATGCTAGTTTTAATATGATGACTACTATTACAAGCTTCTTGGAAATAAGGTTTCCCTCCCTTTATCTTCTTATTTTCCAGGTTCCAGGTCTGAGTTTGCTTAAAGTCCAGAGTAATGTCAGAGATTGTGTATATGGATGCTTGCAAGTAAGGATTTCAGTCGTTGACTTTCTTTCACTGTCATCTCTCTGAATAAAATGGACAACATGGTCTACTTATGATTTTCTATTTCCCATTAAAATGATAGATTTTATTACATTATTTTCTGCTGCAAATTAGCTTAATGGCAGTTATCACAGTATATCACTGGAGTGACCCAGCTGCTATTGTTTTTATTGCACTATTCCAGTGCCTCCGGGTAATTACCTTTGAGACCCCCAATGCATTTCCCTACGTAAAACCCATTCTTTCTGGTTCGGTATTTTGAGGCATATTCCTCTGTGTTTGCTTTATTTTCTCCTTTTTATTCATCCACAATGACCATTTCATAATCAGCCCTCGATGTTCTAATATCATCTTCACGGAGCCCATCGAAGGACACACAAAATGAACTCCGTGTCTTTGAGAGCCAGGGAGGAATTTAGCACTTTGGCAGGAGTTTGGGGCTGCGTGGGAGCCATGAGTGATGGTGCGAGCTCCTGCCTTTGCATGCATTAACTGCCGGTCGCCTCTGAATAATTGGCTGAAAATATTGGTTAACACGTCAAGTGAAAATGTATGTGGCGGTGCCTGTCTCCATCATCCCAGGAGAACATCTGTCCACTTCCCAAATCCACTGAACAATTTGGCTCTCGTCTGTGTGACTGGCAGCCGGTCCCAGTGAGGCCCTTTGCTACAAAGCAGGGATCGGGGGAGTCTGGGCTTGAGTTGTGTTGGCAGGTTTTGTTGAAGCACTTTGGAGACTAATTTTACAAAATTTACCCGCTGGTGATATTAGCCCTTTATTTTTATGAAAGTCAGAGGAAAGAAAGAAAAGGAACACAACACTTTCTGTGAATAAAAATTGCTTTGGGAAACAGCTCTTTGGTTCTATTCGGGTTACTCTGTGTGGATTGAACCCTGCCAAGCTAGAGGTATGACCTGTGCTCTAGAGGAATTCAGCTGTGCATGGGGACCAAAACGTTAAAAACAAACCAACAAACAATAAAACAGATATATATGCTCTTACAGTAAAGCTACAGAAAAAAAAACAATAAATTTAAAAAAACATCTGAACACAATTTGATTATAAGAAAATAGAATAAAGGATGAGTTATTTGACTTCCTTTGAGGCTGCAAATCAATAGTAACACTTAAAATTTGTAGCCCAAAGAACCCATTTTTGCCTTGTTTTTGTGTTGTTCTATATATACCAAGCTATACATGGACATGAAATAGTAACTTCACTGCTGGAGTTGACTTAGGAACTTTAGATAATTCAGCTCTGAGATTGCCCACCTACATTTCCTTCTTTTCTTTCTTTCTTTTCTTTCTTTCTTTCTTTCTTTCTTTCTTTCTTTCTTTCTTTCTTTCTTTCTTTCTTTCTTTTTCTGTTTTGTTTTATTTTTTTTGTTAATCCTCACTGAAGGATATTTTCCCCCCATTGATTTTAAAGAAAGTGGAAGGGAGGGGGAGAGAGAGAGAAGCATGGATCTGAGAGAGACACATTGATTGGTTGCCTCCTGCATGCACCCTGACTAGGGCCAGTGATAGAGCCTGAAACCTAGGTATATGCCCTTGACTGGAATTGAACCTGGGATCCTTCAGTCCACAGACCGATGCTCTATCCACTAAGCAGAACTGGCGAGAGCACCCACCTATATTTTCTCCTAACATTGAGAGCTTCTTCTATATCACACATTTTCCTGCCATTTTTTTCATTCATGAATAATGTCATCTCTCTGAAAAAAATGTACATCTTTTTATGCTTTTCCATTTCCCAATACAAATAACAGATCTTATTACACTTTATTTCTGCTGAAAATTAGTTTAATAGCAGTTATCACAGTGGATCCCTGGCATGGCCCAGCTGCTGCTGTTTCATTGCACTATTCCAGTCGCTGTATTTTGAACTTTGAAGTCACTTTATAGCTTAGGTTCTCTAAAAAGGAGCTAGGAAGACACACATGGCCAACTAGGCTTGTGTGTCATCCTTGCCTGAAATTTTAGGGTCTTCAGTTCAAATTTCTGTTTTTTTTTCCATGAATGAGGCTCTCTGATTCCGAAGGTGATTTTGTCCATCCCTTCTGCTCCATCCAGGTTCAGACACTTACTCTTAGGGATGATCCCAACAGATGTTAAATAGCACTCCTTACCCATCAACTCTTCATCTCCCTACTGTCTCCTCTAACACTGACAGATTAATTAAGGGAAGCTCCAAATGTTGGGATGGCTTCTCATCACTCTCTAAATTACCTTCTAGTCTCTGGCCATCAAGTAATCTCTAGTCAGCTTAAGGGCTTTTCCTACACATATTCTACATTTGTGCTAACTTAGACTACTCACTGAACCACACAAATGCACTATGCCTGTGTCTGTCTTACTCATGCTGTTCTCCCCACTTAGTAAGCCACACCCCTTATCCTGCCGGTCAGATATTACCATCCTTCAAGGACTAACTCACATGCCACCTCCTTTATGAAGACTTTTAAATGTTCACAGTCTAAGAGTGAACAGACCTTCCTTGAAGTGCCATGAGATTCAGTTGCAATCTACCACATTCTACAATTATTTGTACAATTAACTTATTTACTCAATGGGGTTTTGCATTCCTCCAGTTTGAAACCTCATATGGCTCATGTTTGTACAATTAGCAGTGCCTGGCACTCATCCCATTAAGTAAGTGAAATGAAAGAGAAAAATTCCTGATATGATTATGTCCAATGACTACAGTTTTGATAATATTACTTTCAAGTTTCACATTTAGTTATATACGTAATAACTGTATGATTTTTAAAAGATATTTAATTTATTTTGAATTAAAAAAACAAATTGTGATAATTTCATATGACATGGAGCAAACTGTCTTAGAATGTAAGTTATTTAATTTAGCCATTTAGTTACCTTACATTTCTCTGGCAAAAAAAAAATGGTTACCACCTATTCATGTGTAAGAAACATCAGAAGAGAGAGATAGACAGGATAACACTGGTCAATAGTCATCATCAAGACTTTTAAAAATGATTTAACTCACTCTTGACCCAAGTGGCTATAATTCTCACATCAGAAGATGGAATAGGGTGTTGAATTGAATGAAACTTGGGATTTATTCTAAGCTGTGGATTTCCATAGAAAAGTATTGGTTGGTTAAGACACATCACATTCTCTTTTAATTAGGGACTGAAATGACTTTAAATAGTAAAATTTGATTCATTATTGAGCACATAGAAAATGATACCTAAATAATATGGTTGAATGACTGACTTGTGGCCTGCTGATATGACTGGCTTAGTCTTTATAATAAACTAAACAGTAGTTGGGAATAACAGACAAAATAATAAATATATAATTGTATGTTTTGCTATCAATGAATTGCGTTGGTTTTGCCCAAATATAGTCAAAGGCTGCAATGTGTCATCAGCATTCCATCATGAACAGGTTACACATTGCTGGGTATTATCAAAGAGAAGCAGAGCCAGAAGCTGGCTAAAGCTGTAATGACAGCCCTAGCCAGTTTGGTTCAGTGGATAGAGTGTCGGCCTGTGGACTGAAGGGTCCCAGGTTCAATTCTGGCCAAAGGCACATGCCCGGGTTGAGGGTTTGATCCCCAGTAGGGGGCGTGCAGGAGGCAGCCGATCAATGATTCTTTCTCACCATTGATGTTTCTATAGCTCCCTCTCCCTTCTTCTCTGAAATTAATAAAAATATATTTTTAAAAAAATTGAAAACATTAAAAAAAGAAGCTGTAAAAACAGATTTTATTCAGTGACTATTGAAATAGGGGGAAGAGCCCATTGTAGAACCAAACTCTATTGCAAATATAAGAACAAGTGGGGGCTTAGAGCAAAGAACCAGGGTGAGAAAATTACTAAAAGGAAACATTGAGAAGGATTCTTGCTAAACAAATTGAATAGGATTCTTGCCAGAGGCTGGTCAGGGTGATCAGATATCAAGGGTGGGGGGGGGAGGATTCTTGCTACAACTAGACTAGTTATAGTGAAAATAGGGCCCAACCATGAGGCCTAGTCAAAAAGGGGGCCCTTGGAGCTCAAGGAGAGAGTCTGTTAGTATCTTTGTTTTGCCCAACCTTCAAAAGAGAGACAATAGTGTCACATAGTGTGTTCAGGTGGTATTACCTCCAGAGAAGTAGTGAACTTTAATTCGAGGATAAAAGTAATGGCTCAGAATTTGAAATGCCAGATCATAATTTTTATGAAGAAAAGTAAAAGAAGGAATATCTTTCAAAAATTCTAACTTCTATTAATTTTCTTTTGCTGCTGCAACAAACTACCACAAATTCAGCAGCACAAAACAACACACATTCATTATCTCAATGTTTTGCAGGTTAGAAGTCTGACACAGGTGTCACCGGGTCAAAATCAAGGGGTCATCAGGCCACATTTCTTTCTGGAGGCTCTCGAGAAGAATCTATCTTCTCGCTTGTCCTAACTTTAGAGGCAGCCCACATTTCTTGGCTCATGGCCCCTTTCTTCTGTCTTCAAAGCCAGCAAGTGGGATACATTGTTCTCACATAGTGTCATCTGTCTTTGTTCCTACCATCACATATCTTTTTCTGACTCTTCTCCTCTTCTCCTAGTCTCACTCTTCTAAGAACCCTGTGACTATATTGGGCACCCACAGAAAATCCAGAATAATCTCCCTATGCTATGGTCATCTGATTGGACCTCGATTCCCCTTTGTCAAGTGAAATAACATATTCACAGGTTCCAGGAATCAGGGCATGGCAATCATTCTCCCTACCACCCAACAATTTGTGCAGAGTCTAAATATAACAATATAGACCAACCACAATACGTAAAATTAAAAATATTAAATTATGTAAAATAAATTAAGAGGCACAAATTCTCCTATAGAGCATTACAACTCTCACTTACTGTATTCCATCATACAGAGGGTGTGGAGATAACTAAAAGGTGGATCATCTTTAAGAGCTGGTAACCTCATGGCAAAAGCACTTCAAGACACAAGGTTGTGATTTGAAAAAAAAATGAAAAGCTATCATTCTATTTATGATTGCTTAGCATTCATGTTTTGTGCTCTCTGTCCCTGGTGTTGGACTGACTTTGTTTGATTACATGTTATTATAATCTGGACCCTAAAGTTAGTTGAAGAGATCTACTCACTGTGCTTTCCATCCATAAGGGAGGTTGCTCTTGGCAATTTCCTGTTGCTCCTTTCCCACGTTTCAGGACCATCCTCAGATTAATCTCAAATCACCCTGAGCACAGATTCCTGGGTCCGCACCTTGTTTTATGGGCAGTGGATTCTGTGACTTGGTGTGAGGTTTCCTGCCAGCAGCTCTCTGCCTCGCTTCCTTAATGGAAATCTTCAACACATCATAGCGTGTGCTGCTTCATCGGTGATGGAGGATGACAGTGGGCACGGTAGCTTGCATGAAGCTATTAATAAAAAATGCTTATGGCAGAACATGTCACATAGTAAAAATGTGCTAGATGGTGCTTATATTTATTATTCTTTTTTCCTTCTGCCTTGTTGAATCTATGGTGTACTATTATCTCTGGCATTTCACTTTCATTGCTCTCTGTTCAGCTTTATCCTCTCATTGCCCTCTGTTCAGCTTTATCTTGAACTCACCTCTGTCTTTTACAGCTCTGAACTGCCTTGGTTGTCCAGGTCCTTGGGAACCCCAACTTTCGCATGGGGTGCCTGCCTATTATCCTAGCTGGTTTACTCTCTCCCTCCCCTTCTTCACGAGGGATTGGAGGATTAAGGGCCACTTGGAGTTGAACTGCTTCATAAATCGCATGGCATTTCACCTTATTCATATGTTTATGAATAATTGTGGAGACAAAGGAAAGAAGGGCATTTGTATTACTCAAGCTGCTTCGGGTTGTCTGTGATGCTGGCAGTTGCACTGCATTCAGGGAGAGTAAACTCCGCTCTCATATGTCTGCCAAATCAGGACAAAAGAAGTCTGTCATTCCCATCCAGACACAAGAACATCAATATCAACAATACGTGCAAACTTGGAGTTATCTGAAGCCAGGGCATTCTGTCTTTTCAGCCAAGTTCGAGAGAGCAGAGGGTGTCTGCTATGCCAAACATGTGGGACACACAAACATTCTCCCCAAGTCCATCTCCAACCTGCTGCAATCTGCCCGCAGCCTGAACTTTAGACCAGAGCTATGCAGTGTTCCTGCACCAGATCCTGTTACGTCTCCTGGCACCAGCCTTGCTAACCCAAACATGAGCTCAGAGCAGTGGACACAGTATTTAGACACTTTCTGAGCTCCACTGGGAGAGGCTTGAGGTTGGGAGCACCTGCCTCTCTCAAATCCTTTTTCTTGCATTTGAACAGAGGACTGACCTTTGGAAAATTTCCCTCTGCCTGTTTCCTCATCTGAAACACACATTTCAGAGTTGCTACGTTTTACAGTTATTGTGAAGAGTAATTCAGGTTATTCATGTACAATGCCTAGGATGGGGGTCAGCACATAGTGAGAGCTTCATAAGTGGGAGCTGGACTGTTTCCTACATAGAGGGGCCACTGCAGTCCCACATAATACAATTCAGAGTGGAGTTTTCTGGGGACAAAAGGAGTCAATGAGTGTTGCTGGTGACTTCCACTCTCTCAATGATGGTTGCTTTCTCTAATTTACTACTCAGTCCTCAGTAATCCCTGTGCACGATGACTCCTTGGAAGTTATCTGAAATTCATTTGCACTAATATGAAAAGATTACCAGAAACTCAAAGTGAGACCTCTTGTAGCAAGAATATATCCTTTTTTAGTGAGTTAATATGAACTTTGGTTAAAAACAAACAAACAAAAAAGTCTAGCTGAAATTCCATTCATTCACTCATCAAATCTTTCTTAAGATCTACCACAGTCAAGCACTCTGCTAAGATGAAGACAGGCTCTTTCAAAGCATGGTGGGGACCTTCTATCTATAAACAGACAGCTATGTTATGATATGAGGACTGCTCCAATAGCTTATGCATAAACACTTCAAGATCATTGAGACAGAAGGGGTTCCTTTATTTCCAGCAAAGGAAAGGAATTGGAATGGAGGAAATAACTTATATATGCTAAGGAATATAAAATCAAATCACCCGAGGAGTCATCTGCTTCTGCTAATGCAAAAACTGCCAAAGAGATCTGATAGCTGGCTAGAGCACTGGTATACCTTAGACAGTCCAAATGCATGCAGTCAATTTCTGTAAAGTGGGTTTAAGGTATGACATCATGTTGGAAAAGTGGGCTGAGGGTTTGTCTTAAAGCTCCATTTGTCTGGTGACACATTTGGTTTAGATTGCAGGTTTATTAGGGCAATTTGTGGTGCTGCTGAAGGTGCCACAATTCTATTAGACATCATGATAGCTTTGCACATGTCTGTCTCATTATGCAGAGGGGGAGTTAGCAACTAAAACTAGATATTCCAGCTTTAAGCAGCAGGTTAGATACAATGCTGAGGAAACAGCTTCCAGTTGGCAGATATTTGTTTCTCAGTAATTAATAATTATATTTTATACATTTTTATATTTCATGTGTTTTTTTCTTAAATACTACAAATGATGCTGGTTATTGGGATAGAAAGCTTGTTATAAAGTGCTTTGTTACTTAATAAATATAACTCTATATATTATGTCCTTGCATCTTTCTAACACAATTGAGATATTGATATAATCATTTCTTCATTTTACAGATGGGAAATTGAAGTTCTGAGGAGTTTAACCTTTGTATCCAGAGACATACAGCTGAGGGATTGGAAAATAGGTTTCAAACCTAGGTTTTGTGAGTCCACATTTTTTATATTGTCCCTTAGAATTATTTAATTATAATTTATCAAGGAACAAAACTCAAAATTTCAAGTTATTAGAGATTATGGAATCTAACATATAAATTTTACATATAAGGAAACATAGTTTATTTAAGTGACCAACGTCATAAAACTGCTTAGTTTCAGAGGCAAAACGAGAACTCGTATCTCCTTCCTTTTCCATTATGCTGAACTGCCCACCTCTTTCTGGCCATGAACTTCAGACACAATCAAGACAGATTTCCTTTCCCATGTATTTTATTCCACTTGATTTCCTCTCTGAGTTAGCAACAGCTTAGGTAAGAGAAAATTCCGGAGCCAATTCAAGTCTGCTATTAATTATTTCTCTGAATTTATAAGAAAATGAAGATTAGCGTGTAGAGCTAGGTGATAGGGGAGATGTTTTCTGTGTTTAAATCATAAACACTCTCATATAATCATCTGCATTTAAAAGGGGGAATTTACACCAGAAACTACAACTGGGAACCTGTGGCCCAGGAGGGCTTTCCCTATTTATTTAAGATATCTGTGCATATTCAGAGTCACAAAACCGAGTTCTAAGGAGGCCTGCAATCCCGCAGCGGGGAGGGGAAGGGCAAGAGGTGAATTGTATTTTTTAAGCCTGTCACTTTGAAAACTCCCTGCTTCAAACTGCATTTCCAGGATTGTCAACTTCACAGCAGCAGTGAAGCGGGAGAGGCAACGGCATCTTTGGAAGGAACTGCACATTGCAGTACTTAATCTCTCCCCAGGCTTGTGAGAACTTGCTTATCTGGCAGGTTTTCCAAGCAGGCTGGGCTCTATGGACAATAGAGTTGGCAATCTGGAGACTGTCGCTTCATAATAGAGAGGCTTTGGGGAGATATGCTTCCCTTTAAAGGGATCTAAATGGATAAGTATTAAATGACTTCCCTGCAAAAAAAGTTCAAATAGTTATTGAATATATTCAAGTTCCATTCTGATCTCCTTCTTTGAACACTTGGACTCTTTTTCACTGGGTATTATGCTGCAATTTTATGGTAGGTTAAATCATGCCGCCACGTGCATTGAAGTTATTCTTAAAAATGGTTATTATAGCATTTCTTATATAGCATTGAATAGTTCATCAACGAATGACATCTCTATTTTCCAAGCATTTTTGGAATAGCATGTGGTAGATGCCAGAGAAGCCCACATGGGTAACCTGTATTCAGGTTGTACTCGCATCACAAGTGAACTCTGTTCAGATGTCAGTCTAAGCTCTGAACTTGAAAAATATATCAATAGAGCCTAAGTCAAGGACAATGCTATTTGCAAGGAATAGAAACATATATAAAGAAGTTTTTGGGTTTTTTGCTTTGTTTTTTAAGAGGCTGGTTTTTTGAGAATGTAAGAAAAAAATCACAGAAAACATATGTTAGGTTCTGTTGAGCTACATGGAGACCAATTCACATACTTGAGATTTAAAAGTGAGGACAGAAGATGACTGATGAATTAAGAAGCTCATCACTATTAAGATGTATGTCCAAGTACTATGGGTTGAACAAAAGGGTATCTTTTATCAAACATATCAAGAAATCTAAAGATACCTCAGTAGTAGATAGATTATTTTAAAACTTAACAAAATCATGCCACCGACTTCAGTGTGGAGTTTGTGGTTCTGAGATTTGTCACCTCATGGGTACAAGATGGTAGCTCTAGTTCTAGTCATGATATCTTTACCTAACACCATACAAGGACAAGAAGAGCAGTCTTTTTTCTTATATCTCTCATAGAAGAGAATGAAACTCTTCCAGGAAGCTTCCATATCTTCTCTTGGGGTTTGTTGGCTATTATTGGGCCACATGCCCACCCTCCAGCAACAAAGGAGGCTGAGGAAGTGAGTGTTTGGCTGCAATAGCCACTACAGTAAGAAACTGCTCTGCCAGAGTGAGAAAACAGAGGGGAGATAAGGCTTGAGAATTCAATCAGCAAAGGCTGTCCCTGCTTTCCTCTTTCTCAGAGGCCACCTTGATGTTTCCGTAGTTCTTTCTGTTTACATGGACTTTTGATCAGTATGTGTCATAACTGCACATGGCTGTAAGCTGATTCTTCAGAACTACTCATACTTACTTAACTATTTCTCTCAGTGCTCTGACTTCAAATTTCTGAAATTTTTGATAGAAGGAACTTCATGACCCAACTCAGCTATTCAAGCTAGCTGGTAAGTGATAAGTGAATGTCTTGGCTCAGTCAAATTGGTTGACAATGGGCAGAGAGTAGGGTCACAGGGTCCAGTTTAGATTTAGCAGAATTATAGATAGTGATGCTGGGTAACTTTAGCAATCTCTGAAATTAGATTCCCAAGGCATACAGACCCACTTCCTCTTCCAGTATCTGGTCATTCTCTGTATATTATTCTCTGCTACTTTATATCCTTACTAGAGGCCCGGTGCACGAAACTCATGCCTGGGGGTGATGGTATCCCTCAGCCCAGCCTGCATCCTCTCGCAATCCAGGACCCCTCAGCTAGGGTCCCTAGGCCTGGCTGGTGATCAGGTACTATAGGGGCATTCCTTCCCCCGGCTGCCTGCATTCCCCCCTCCCCGCCACATTCTGCCACTGCCACTGCTTGCCATCTGTGTGGCACTGCCCCCTCCCTCGCCAC
This sequence comes from Myotis lucifugus, assembly GCF_000147115.1. Taxonomy (NCBI): domain Eukaryota; kingdom Metazoa; phylum Chordata; class Mammalia; order Chiroptera; family Vespertilionidae; genus Myotis; species Myotis lucifugus. Next base: position 1,244,754 of record NW_005871195.1, read on the forward strand.
TGGTTGCCTCCCTTTGTGGGTGACAGGCATGGGGTGCGATCGCTTGGCTGGCCTGGGCCTCCCTCTGCAAGGTGATCGCTGGTCGGCCCCGCATACTTGCCACAGTGTCACTGGCTGGTGGCCTGGGCCTCCCTCTGTGGTGTGATAAATTGCAGGGCCCCCAGATTGATTGCCCCACAAAGAAAGGCCCCACCCACCTGCCACAGCGCCGCCAGCCACATGGCCTGGGCCTCCTTCTGTGGTTGCCAGCTGGGTGGCCTGGGCCTCCCTTTTTGGGGCAATCGATCACCCAGCAGAGGGAGGCAATGCCCACCTGGCTGGGGCTCTCTGATCAATTGTCACACAGAGGGTGGCCTGGGCCTCCCTCTTTGGGGTGATCACAGAAACCCCCCACCAATTGATTGCCCCCTGGCCAGTAGCCTGGGCCTTCCTCTTTGGGGTGATCAATCACGGAGCCCCCCCCCCATCAAGCACCCCACAGAAGGTGGCCTGGGGCCCCTTCTGCAGGGCAATTGTGGGGTGATGGCGGCCCCCCGACCGATTGCATCACACCCGCCTTGGCTGACCTGGCACCAGTGCGTGTCATAGTGTTGTTGTCCGGAAGGTTGTTCTGCTGTTCAGTCATTTGGTCAATTTGCATATTACGCTTTTATTATTATAGATTTATTAATATCAGCATCAGTCAGTCAAAACAACCCTTAGCATCTTGATAGGTATAAGTATCCTTATAAATAACATTAAAATTGATATGAGTGTACTTTGAACAGTTAACAAGAAAAGTACAATTGTAAGTCATTATAATGCATCATCCTTATAAAGTTTTAGACAAAAATACAGGCTCAGTCATATTTTCCTCAATGTATGGTATGATTATACAAAATATACAGAATCTACTACTTTTGAAAGCTTTATAATACAGATGTTAGTTATTAATGAATAAGAATTCGTATCTATTATATTTACTTGCACATCTCCCATACTTCAATCTGAACTACATTAGTAATCCTATCTAATAAAAGAGAAAAATGGTAATTAGCGTACGACAGCTACCCTTCCCATTGGCTAATCAGAGCGATATGCAAATTACCTGCCAGTCAAGATGGCGGTTAACCGCCAACAAAGATGGCGGCTAATTTGCATTCTGCAGGCAGGATGGGACAGCGCTATTCGGCCTGCCCCACCAGCATCTGGGCCTGCAATCTGTGACCCTGATGGCGGGCACCCCTGTGCAACCCGACCCAGGGCTGGCAGGCGTGACCCCAGCGATCTGCCGCTGGCCAGGCTCCCAATCGGCTCTCCCTCTGGAGATCCCCTGGCACTGGCGGGAACTGCTGCCCGTCAGCTAGCAGTCACGCCCCCAACAGGCCCTCCCACCAGGGATGAGCAACCGGAGATCCCACAGCAGGAAAGGGCGGCCTGCAGCCAGCCCCTGTGTGCACCTGCCCATAGGATCTCTGCGGAGATCACCAGCAGGAAAGGCGGCCTGCAGCCAGCCCCTGTGTGCGCCTGCCTGTGAGATCGCAGCAGGGATCACAGAGCAGGATAGGGCGGCCTGCAGCCAGCCCCTGTGTGCACCTGCCCGTGGGATCGCTGCCGCGAGGTGCTGCAAAGGGCAGCCTGCAGCCAGGCCCTATGTGCGCCTGCCGTGGGATCTCCACGGAGATCACAAGCAGGAAAGGGCGGCCTGCAGCCAGCCCCTGTGTGCGCCTGCCCGTGGGATCGCTGCTGCGAGGTGCAGGAAAGGGCGGCCTGCAGCCAGCCCCCCTGTGCGCCTGTCCCTAGGTAGCCCTGGGGATCCCACAGCAGGGAAGGGCGCCCCACCCTGGCCACAGCTCAGGGGAGAGTACAACATGCAGTGGAGGCCAGGAGCCTGAGAGATCAACAGAGAGGGGCGCCTGCTTGAAGCCTTCAGGGTGTGGCTGGTGGTAGGCCTCCAGCAGACACACACACAGACACACACACACACAGACACACACACACACCTACACACACAGACACACAGCGCCTATTCTGAGCTTCCAATGTGGTTGGGAGCAGACCACCAGTGGACACACACCCGGCAACTGCTCGGAGCCTATGTGGCGGGGCTGGGGGCAGGCCCCCAGCAGACACACACACACGGGGACGGCTGCACCCAGCCTCTGCTGCCAGACTGTGGCCATCAGTAGGACATCCACTGAGGGCTCCTAGACTGAGGGGCAGGCTTGGCTGAGGGAACCCCATCCCCCAGTGCACGAATTTCGTGCACCGGGCCTCTAGTATAATTATAAAAACCACAGTAGTAGGCCCATTTTATTGTATACTTAAAAGTTAGAATTTCACTTGAAGGTATTAGGAAGAAATAATCTAATAACTTTGAAATGTATAGATATTTTATGATTTATTGCTAAACATTAACAGTTTCACTCTGCTATGGATATTATCATCTATGCCTTTCTCTCGAGGAAACCATGACACCCCTCCCCCCTAGAAAAAAGAATTTCTAGAGGATGTACAATAGTGGGAATGTCAAAGTAAAATCCTGGGATCTATTAAAAGCTGTTCTTAAATGAAACCAGTGAGCACCTCAAAATCTAAGAGTGTATTCTAGCCATCTTAAAGGGCCAGTCTAGCAAAGTTTATCCATATTGCTGAACTAAAGGGAAAACAGTTCATGATTTACACATTAATCCACTAGTCACTACATCTGGCAAGATCCAGTGGTAAGCTGTGTTTGGGCTTTAAAGGGTAAGATAGTATTTCTGCTCTCAATGATCTTTCAACTTGAGTGAAGGGATGTATTACGGATGAATGAAAATATAACCATAATCAAGGCTGCCTATGAGAAGAAACAAATTTGTGATGCCTAAAATAAACATTAAAGTTCTCAGAAAAATTATTTCCTGTTCTCTGAAGGACTTAGAGAGGTATAAGAATTTAGTTTTTCTCTTTTCTCAGCCAAAAAGAAGTTGTAGTAATATGTTTTAAGAGTAAAAGAATTATGCAAAGGAACATGAAAAAGAACAAATACCATAAGTTGGTACCATATTTCTGAACTTCCCCCTGACTCATTCCCTCTACCCTTTATCCAACTATCCATCCATCTTTTATCATTTATCTTTTTTTATATCTAACTAGAGGCCAGGTGCATGAAATTCGTGCACTCAGGGGGTCCCTCAGCCCTGCCTGTGCCCTCTCGCAGTTCGGGAGTCTTTGAGGGATATATGACTGACTGCTTAGGCCTGCTCCCCATGGGGAGTGGTGAGCTGGCAGTCAGACATTCTTAGCACTGCTGTGGAGGCAGAAGAGGCTCCCACCACTGCCACTGCACTTGCTAGCCATGAGCCAGCTTCTTGATGAGTGGCAGTCCCCCTGTGGGAGCACACTGACCACCAGGGGGCAACTTCTGTGTTGAGCGTCTGCCCCCTGGTGATCAGTACGCATCTTAGAGACCGGTCATTCTGCTGTTTGGTCAATTTACATATTAGCCTTTTATTATATAGGATTATTAGAAGCCCGGTGCATAGATTCGTGCACTGGTAGGGTCCCTCAGCCTGGTCTGCAGAGATCGGGCTGAAACCAGCTCTCCCAACATCCCCCGAGGGGTCCCAGACTGCAAGAGGACACTTTTCGGATGATGCACCCGGAATCAGGCTCCCTTCTCTCTGGTTCTGGGTGCATCACCTGAAAACTGCAGCTGCCAAGTCAAGGCAGCTCAACAGCTTCTGTGTTGAGTGTCTGCCCCCTGGTGGTCAGTGCATGTCATAGATACCAGTCGGATGGTCAAACAGTCAGCTGGTCAGCCGGTCACTTAGGCGGTTATATATATAGATTATCAGTCTATCCTTTCATTTTTTTTTATCACTGACCATTTGGAGATGTGATGGCTTTAATACAACTTGCAACCAGAAAAATTTGCATATTTACATACACAAAACTTGCATTGCTATGGAGTCAAGAAAAATTCTGAATCCTACTCATGTACCTACATTAGGCTCATTCCCTCCAGACAGAGTAACCTGGGTAGAGTAGTATTTTGTATGGAACCATTGGTTCTAATAGCTCTCAGTCTTTTCTTATATATCCTTAAAATCACAGAAAGTAAATGATAATAAGATAATAGGATTTAACCTAATTTAGCCTACTGAAAGCCTGATTTTTTTTCTATTTTCTGTTTTTGTAAAGAAATTTGAATGAATTTTATTATACATATCACTTATATACGTGTTTAGTGCAACATAAAAATCATATAAATTATTTACTATCTTAAAAAAGTTGTTTATCTATGGCTTTACATACAATCTTCACATTAATAAATATCACCCCTTTGCCACTCCCTACCTGTGGATGGAAGAACTAAGTTGAGAACTGCTTGATAGGGACTAGCTTTAGGTTATGCTAAAGTTATCCTCCTTAGCCTGACAGAAGACATAAAGTCAGAAATGATCTGACCCTTTTCTGGTTATATGTCTTGCCCATCCCTGCCTAGCACTGAAATATTTACTTCAGCCTCAAGCCAGTTATTGAATTTTGTCTACTCTCCTCCATGTCTTTGTTCACATTGTACCCACTGCTCAAATGTCCTCATTCTCTTCACTGTGCCATCGCCTATTCATTCTTTCAGACACATCTCAGTGTCTCTTCTTCTGTAAGCCTTTCTCAGATCTCAGGGTCTATCCCTGCCTTATATTTGCCCACTGCACATTAACCATCTCTATGAGTCTGTTTCTTCTGCTGGCTCCATAATTCACCTGCATATCTCTCGGTGTCCCAGAATAGTGTCGGGAATGTGATGGATACTTGGTAAATGTTGCTTGAAGTCAGTGAAGCATGGCAGAATTCACCTGAACATTTCCAAAGATGGTATTGACAAGAGAAAAATTATATTTTAAAAAGTGTAATACTTGTCTCTCTCTGACTGGCTTATTTCACTTAGCATAATACTCTCCAGGTCCCTCCATGCTGTCTCAAAGGATAAGAGATCCTTCTTTTTTATAGCTCCATAGACAAGTATCACATGATCTCATGTATATATGGAATCTAATAAACAAAATAAAGTGACAAACAAAATAGATTCAGAGGCATGAAAACATAAACTGATGGATCTCCGAAGGAAGGAGGAGGGGATAGGTGGAAATTAACCAAATAATGTGTATACATATATGCATAACCCATGGACACAGACAATAGTGTAGTAAAGGCCTGAGGTGGGGTGGGAACCCAGTGGAGGGGAACAATGGGGGAAAATGGGAAACATCTGTAATACTCTCAGCAATAAAGATACATTAAAAATAAAATAAAAAGTGCATTCTGGAATTGAGGAATGGAGTACACAACTATGGAAGAAGCCAAGCAGACCAACTAGGAAGTCACTATAATTGTTTAATATTCAGAAATGGGTTAATAGCCCTAACCGGTTTGGCTCAGTGGATAGAGCGTCGGCCTGTGGACTGAAAGGTCCCAGGTTCGATTCCGGCCAAGGGCATGTACCTTGGTTGCGGGCACATCCCCAGTAGGAGGTGTGCAGGAGGCAGCTGATCGATGTTTCTCTCTCATCGATGTTTCTAACTCTCTATCCCTCTCCCTTCCTCTCTGTGAAAAATCAATAAAATATATTAAAAAAAAGAAATGGGTTAATACAGGCCAGCACTAAGTGAAAATAGTGGGAATGAAATGGAGGAAACAACTTTAAGAGTCAGCCTTGATCATGGAGAATGAGGCAAAAAGAGGATCAAAGATACCCATGAAATTTCCAGACTGAATGATAATGACAGTGGAGGGGTCCTTAGTTTTATTCAAAAGATCTCTGTGTCACGTTGGAGGAAGGATTAATGGACAGAAATCATGTCAAAAGGAGAGGATAAGTGCTAATCTCCAAGGTCAGCAGCAAAGAAGCCAGTTGGCTTCAACACTAGCAGGAAAAACTAAAGGCCACTTCTAAACCCCACAACCGTCCACTGGCTGGGAGAGCCAGGTTGAAGATGAAACTTAGTGACAGCAGAAGAGAAAGCAGGTATTCTCTTGGATCAAGTCCCACTAGGCACTGCAACACAACCATGAACAACCAGTGAAAATGAGTGTAAGATTGCTTGGGGGTAGAACCACAGAAGTTTCTAGTCACACCCACACTCAGCCAGAAGTATCATTTGTTAAGTACAAAGGTCCTAGGATCACCACATTTTTATACCATAACATCTGTTCAATCTAAGTATTAACTTCTCTTTGTTTCAACGCCAAGATTTTTAAGACCAACTTAGTTGTACACTCATTAGTATTATTACTGTGTTCTGTTTCCATGCCACGATTCCAGATCACTCCAGTTAACAAGAAGCTTACCCAACTAGCCTTACCATTTGCATTGAACCAGGACAACCCAGAAAATAGATTCTTTTATGGCCAGTTACTTTCCTAACTCTAAACTAAATTGGCTGAGGCAAAAAACCAGCTGTCTCCCTGGGCTCATTCTGAATGGCAGCTCTTGCCTATTATGTGTTAGGACATCAGCCTCTGCTAATAACCTCCTGTGGGCCCCTCTCTTGCCCGTTTTCTGACTGGGTCTTCTTCCCTCTTCACTTATTCACAAAACTTTCTATTGGGTTTTTTCTTCAGCAAACTTGTGCCAGAGCTGGCCTGTACCTGAGGCTGAACAGTCCTTAAATAAGTGGAGTGATAGAAAAACAAACGTAAATTCTCCTCTGAGAGACTTCTATATGTTTCCTCACTCATTCATCAATTTTATTCTTAGATTCATTAATTCTCTAACTCATCCATTCCTTCTTTCACATCAATATATCTTGAGTGTTATTGAAGTCCCAGCTATTGCACTTACAATGTTTGATAGACTTGAAGGATAGGAGAGAATAAGAGATAAATATATAGAAGATAAGAATAAAGGAAATGAAGTGGTACTCAAGGTATGGCCTGTGACAGACAACCTGACTCAATGTCACCTTAAAAAATTCAAATTCCTGGGCTCAACCTATGATCAACTAATTCAGAATCATTAGGATCAAATCCCCAAGATCTTTGTGCACAGACAAATTTTCTCACCACATTAGAATGTGTGAACCACTGCAATAGAGTAAGAAGGAGTGTTCATTTAAAATATTTCTTTGAAAAGCTCTAGTGTGATTAAGGAACAAATTTTGAAATATGTTATGTAATGTTTAATCTTTAACATATATATACCAGTATAAACATAAATATTTTCATCTATATATGTATGTGAGAATAATCACGATCATGTGATTCATGGAAATATAAAGCAGGAATAGATCCTCTTATATGAGATGAGGTGATTTGTTTGATGTCATAGAGCTCTAACTTTTCAAAATTTGTTTGCAAATAAGAATAAAATCACATCTGGAAAATTATTTTAACATCTCATCTAGAGAAGAACTACCAAATATAAAAGGATGTATTTAAATGTTTATACAGCCTTTGCATTTAGGCACTAATTTTATTTTTTTTTAAGTCTCCCATAAATAATATAAATTCACATATAAAAATATATTGGAATATTTGCCAAAGGTGCCAAGAATATAGCACCTTGGAAAGCTTGGAAAATAATGGCATTGTGCTTTTATCCAGTCATTGCACAAATGGTACTACTGCTTGAGGTGAACTCAGCTTAAACTTGATAATTTATTAAAAGACAACATTGAATGAGCAACTATTCTAGATCCTGGGGATTTTATGGTGATTGACTTGTGGTCCCTGACTTCTGGAAGCAGAAAGATGAACAGGTAAATAAAATAAAATTAGTAAATAATATAATGGGAGGATACCATAGGAACTCATAATTAGATGGGGTTAGCCATAGAAGCTTTCTTTGAGAATGTGATATCTCAGTTGAGTTTTGGAGAACAAGCTAATATTAACCAGGTGGGGAATAGGTGTGTGAGCGTCTAATGTGAAGGAAGGGATCAATGACAGTGAAAGTGGACTATTCTCTCAAATGCAGCTCATCTGCCTCCATGTCACAGTCTGATCCAATTTGTGAGCTTGGCTCCAAAACAAAAACAACCACAAAACATGTGTTTGCCTGGGCCCCAAATACCCTCATTTTGAAATATTCATTGGTGTGGTCTTCTGCCCTCCATTCTACGTAATCCAAAACTTGCCTAGACTCCCACCTGTGTGTGCCGCCTGGGCAACCGATGGTTTACTTCTGGGTCCTCTCTGGCTTCTTGTCTACTCTTTTTCTGTTTAGGTTCTTGGTCCTGTCTACAGTCATGTCTAGTTTTCACCTTCTGAATTCTGCTCCACCTTTGTTGTTTAAAGTCTCAACCTGTATACCTGTTGTAAAATAAAAGTAGCAGCACCATTCAAATTCTGGCTCTTTCTGCATTAGCAATAAAAGTAAAAAGATAATTCTTTCCCCCCTCAGGCACATTGTTGGATGAGTTCACTTATATTTGTTCTACTTCAAGCCAGTGTGTACCAGGAGTCATCTGATTACTTCATTCTGCAAGTGAGCCAAATCCATAATTGAGTAGGTGTAACCACTGAGTTGCTAAGACTCTAGGGATTGCCAGGTATTCCTTTGGGGAAATGCACTATTGAAATAGAATGCACAGGATTAACAGCACAAACAATGATCCTTCAAATCTGCTTCTTCCTCTCAGAAACAAAACCAAACACATCACACTGCTGCCTCAGCTTCTTGAATGAGGTTAGACAGAAGGAAAAACAATTAAAAAATATAAATTTATCGTTGAAATTTTCAAACCATTGAAGTGAAACATGTCCCTACATGCTCCTTTGCCTAACGCTACTACTAAATTGCTACTTACAAAGTAACAATCCTACTGTGCCCAAGTGGATATTTGCTGTTTTAGAGGCAGGGTTCCACCTCCCCTCTTCTGGTAAGCTCATCTGCCCCACTCTTCCCTGACCCAATCTCATTTTGATGATCAAATCATGGGTGAATATATGATCCCATTTAGGGTAAAGAGAGTCAGATCCAGTACTTTTATTGGAATTGTTAAGAAAGAACTCCTTTTCAGAAACTTGGAGTTGGGGTTCGGTACATTGCTGGGAACCTTTCTGCCTGAGAATGCATGAGGCCAACAAACAGAAGAGAACTGAGAGGTAGGGAGGGGATCCTGATAATACCACTGAGGCTGTGGACCAGGCTACATTTTCAAATCAAATCTATCCTAGATTTTTTAGGCATGCGAAACACTGATGTTGTTCTATGTTTCCTTTTTTTATTGTTTAAAGTATTACAAATAGTAGTGCATATGTTTCCTTTTTCCCCCATTGACCTCCCCCACTCCCTGGCACATGCCCTCACCCCGCCTCCCAGTGTCTGTGTCCATTGGTTATGCTTATATGCATGCATACAAGTCCTTTGGTTGATCTCTTAGCCCCCTCCCTAACTCTCCCTTGCCTTCCCGCTGAAGTTTGACAGTCTGTTCAATGCTTCTTTGTCTCTGTATCTATATTTGTTCATCAGTTTATGATGGTCATTATATTCCACAAATGAGTGAGGTCATGGGTTATCTTTCTCTGACTGGCTTATTTCGCTTAGTATAATGCTCCCCAGCTAGTTTGATTTAGATATTTTTTAAAAAATTAACCTTAAAGGCTTTTGCTTAACATACTTGAGAAACCTACTCAATTCTTTCTTTACCATGGTATGATCTCTTATCTTAGTCTTAATCTCCACTCCTGTTTTTATTACTCTGGTGGAGCATATTCAATTTGTTTTATAAGATAACTACATTTTCATAACCATGCTCCGGTAACTTCTGACACTTGGTGGGTAAGAACTATGCCCATTCATTCACCTTTATGCACAGCAACAAACATGTATAACTTGAATAAAATAGACTCTCTACAAAGGTTTCTTCAACTATGATAAGTTAAATTATTGGACTTTAACACTAAAGATTGAGTTTCAGTATCTGACTTAATGAGAACCATTGCTGTTTAACTCTGTCAGTCATTATTAATTTTATTCCCAGAGGGATAGGGCTTGGGTTTGAGGCTTTTCCTCTAAGTTTCTATGATATATTAAAGGGGGGTGAGGAGATCTACCATCATTTTGAGCAACACTACAACTAATTCATCAGAATCAAGAGCTCTCAGGATTTGAAATAAGTTTTCAGGAACAGAAAAATAGGGGCTCAGATTGATAACTAACAAATAATACAGATCTCATTTATGGGAAACTTTTTTTGATCCTATCAGTAGTACATGTTATTTATAATTCTCACAATAAAACTGTAAGAGATATATTATTAATACTATTTTGTTTGGGTCAATTAACCTTTGCTGTGTAGCAAACCACTCAAAAATTAATGGCTTAACACAACAAGCATCTCTTATATCTCAGAAATTTGTGGGTGTAAAAAATTCAGCTGATCTCTGCAGTGAACTAATAGTTGGTACTAACTGGTCATTAATAGCTTCACTCACATATCTAGTCCTCTGTAGGCTTGTGGTCAGAACCCTTAGCTCTCCTCCATGTAACTGCTTGTGTTAAAATTTCTAATGACCTACTTGCCAAAGTGAATCATACAGTGATGCCAAGATGTAAGAGGTAGAGAACTAGAGCCATGCCATGATAGGAGAAATGGCAAAGTTGTATTTCAAATGGATGTGCATATGGTGATAAGAGGAATTATTGTGTGTGTTTGTGTTTTTGACTTTTTTGGGGGGGAGAGAGAGAGGAAGAAAATCTACCACAAGGGGAAAAAATAATTCATTTAAAGGTAGAGTTCAGACCAAAGCAAAGAAAGCTTGACTTAGAAAACTTGGTCAAGTTTCACATTCTATGAAACTTATTAACAAACTGAAACAACTGAGGAAGGGTTGTAATTCATCCCACAGAGATGATACTCACATATTTGCTATTCCTAGGGGCCTCCTTCTTCCATGGCACCCATGTTTATGCCTTCCCTGATCAAATAAGAAGTTATACATCAAAATCACTTAGTTTCCATAATTTTTGATTAATAAACACATCATCTGTGATATTGTTCAATAGCAAAAGTTTCATGTAAGAGAGATCCAAACTCAAATGCCTAAAGGAGCCAGGCAGGAAACATAATGGTGTAAGCCTGATTGAATATAAGACAAGAGAAGGATATCTTCTAGTCTGGAATAACATGGCAATATAAAACATCAGTCCCATCCAAGTTATTGATGTTAATGGGGGGAAAATTAAATATATATATCCTATATAATAAAAGGGTAATATACAAATTGACTCTAACTGCAGAATGACCAGGAATGACTGGTCGCTATGATGCGCACTGACCATGAGGGGGCAAATGCTCAACGCAGGAGCAGCCTTCTGGTGGTCAGTGTGCTCCCACAGGGGGAGCTCCTCTCAGCCACAAGCTAGGCTGATGGCTGCGAGCACAGTGGTGGTGGCAGGAGCCTCTCCCACCTCCTTCGCAATGCTAAGGATGTCCGATTGCCATCTTAGGACATCCCCCGAGGGCTCCCAGGCTGCCAGAGGAATGTCTGACTGCCAGCTTAGGCCTGATTCCCCAGGGAGTGAGCCTAAGCTAGCAGGTGGACATCCCCTGCGGGGTCCCAGACTGCAGGAGGGCACAGGCCAGGCTGAGGGGAACCCCCCCCCCTGAGTGCATAAATATATATATAGCACCCTGTGCTGCCAAAAAAAACCCCAAAAACAAAAAAGTTCTGTCTCAGGGCTAGAGATAGCCAAAAACTACCCTGTTGGCGAATCTCTGTCATGTAAACACCTACTCATCTTTAGCAGGGATTAGCAATATTGCAAAAGGAAAAATTCCCACAGAGTCCTGACCTACAGCTGAGTCAGATATGTACTAGAATCTTCCCATGTCTTCAAAAGGAACCCCATGTGGTTTTGATAGTGAGACAGGGCATATCTACCTTTTCCCAGGGTCATTGTGTTCAGTGCTCCCTACAGAGAGAGGAACTGTCTGACCACAGCTTAGGCTGCCTAACATCATTATCAGGCCTAGAGATGATGGGTTGGGCAACCCTGACAGGTGGAGGAAATGCCAACAACAATAAACACACACACACAAACACACACACACAAACAAACAAACAAACAAAAAACAAACAAACAAACAAAAAACAACACACAAAAAACCACCACAACTAGAGGTGCCCAGCTGGTGTGGCTCAGCATTTGAGTGTTGACCCAGGTACCAAGAGGTCATTGGTTCCCAGTCAGGGCACATGACCGAATTTCAGGCTCAATCCCCAGTAGGGGGTGTGCAGGAGGCAGCCAATTGATGATGTTCCTCTCTCATCGAAGTTTCTATCTCTCTATCCCTCTCCCTTCCACTCTCTCTATAAATCAATAAAAACATATATATACAACTAGAGTTTCAGATTGTCAGCAAAGGGCAATGGAAAGCTGTGTGTTTTCTCTTTAAAACTGTGAAAAACAGGCATTTAATATCACCATTCCAACTTCAAACCAATCAAACATTGGCAGTTTGCGATTGTTTTATTTTGAGCTTTTAGCTTATCTCCGTGGAATAAAACCCTTTCCAAACTGCCTTTAACTAAAAATGTCATCATTCCCAGCTGCTCACTGGGTAGCAGAAATCATGGTAACAGAAGGCCCCCCTTGGATAGCCCTCATCCACAATATCATCCAGATTAGCATGGCAAAGATGTGGGAGCTATTTATATGTTGATTATTACAGTGCTGCAGTTTATATTTTTCTCAGCACAGTTGAAAATTATATTTAGAAAGGCTGACATCATCTTTAGCTATATATGGTAGCTCTCATTTGGTGAAGATGAGCTGTTGAAATACATGCCACCTACTCAACTTCTCAGAAAAAAGGCCTAGATGTTTCACACATGGTTATATATAAATGCATACACTGGCAGAAAATTGCACTGGAACGTATGACTTAGAGGGAGTTCTGTGGGCTCTAGTTTTTGCCTTCTCAGTTTTTTCTTTATTTTTTTAAAAAAATAGGAAATGCAATTTAATTATAAAAACAGGATTTTGTAGTCAGAAAATTCTTAATTCTCAATTCTAGCTCTGTAACATAGTAGCTATGTAATTTTCGTAAAGCTATCTATCCACTGAAAACATCTGTATTTCTCAAGTACAGAATGTGAGCATGATCACTCACTTGAAAAATACTAAAAATAAAATATGTGGTATCTTTAATAGTTAATGAAAAAGAATGATTACCTTTATTATGCATGTTCCCAGCAACAGATGGTGTGCTTGATATGGACTGTAATGATTAATTTTATGTCAACTTGGCTACAGGGTGCTCAGGCATTTGGTCCAGCATTATTCTGAATATTTCTGTGGGGTTATTTTTAGATGAGATTAAAATTTAAATCAATAGAGTAAAGCAGATTGTCCTCCCTAATGTGGGTGGGTCTCAACTAATCAGTTGAAGACTTGAATGGAACAAAAAGATTGAGAAACAAAGAATTCTTCCTGCCTGACTGGCTTTGAACTGAGCCATCAGCATTTTATTCTGCTTCGGCGGGACTCAAATTGAAACATCAGCTTTTCCTGGATCATAAGCCTGCTGACCTTTGTGTAGGAACTTACACCAGAGGCTCTCCTGGTTCTCAGGCCCTCAGACTCCAACTGGAAATAAACCATTGGCTCTCTTGGATCTCCAGTTTTCTCACTCACCCTGCAGATCTTGGGTCTTGTCAGCTTCCATAATCATGTGACCCAATTCCTTATATTAAATCCCTTCTATACTTACATGTCCTATTGGTTCTGCTTCCCTGGAGAATTCTGACTAATATATAGATCTTTCCAGTTATGTGTTAAATCTCAAGAATAGGTTGTTGAAGTAGAATGTAGCTATTGCTCCATTTTACTTACCCCAGTCAACAGATGAGGCCTCAAGAAGCAAATTAATCTGTTTTCACGTCATAGAGGTATTACATGGTGGAAGCAAGATTCAAAATCTAGTCATCTAATGAACTATTTTACCCCTTGTAACTATTATCCTTTATTGTCTACAGATTACATATTAGGTAAAAGTCAGCCGCTGTTTTTGGAAACCTGATGCTCGTGGTAAAAGAGAATCAAGCATGCTATAACATCCCAGCATACCCCAGGGAGCCCTGTAAGCAGCATTGCGCTGCATTGTAGGGTGCAGAGGAAGCCATGAAACCTGAAGGCATAATTATATGGTTGGAACTGGGTTTTGGCTTCCCTGACCAGACACCCTCCACCATGATCTAACTTGAATTTGGAACCTGACTGCTGATATCAACTAGATTTGTGTTTGTAATTCTGTGGCACATCTGAGTGACCATGGCCCTAGAGGGATATCCATGACTGAAATGGCATCTAAAATGGTCTACTATTATAATAAAGCAAATTTAGAGCAATATTTTCCTTTTTAGCTTTTAAGTGTCAGAGTCCAACATTTCACCAATGGAGCTCCATTGGGGTGATCAAAAATTCACATTGTTTAGTATAAAAATCCAACTTTCACAGGTCAGATGAGAAGAGCCAAATATTCAAGATAAATGTAACTTTTTGAAGGATTATGTGACCACCATGTTTAATAACTTGAGTCCTCTAAATGATACTTAGATATTGTATTTTGCCAAATTTAACTATTATGAAAAGTTCTTTTAAAATCATTTCCCCATGAATGGAAATAAAAATACAGCTGCAAGTGCTAAGAGTAGTGAGATGACATTTTATTTTTTATACGCTACTTGGCAAAAATTCAACTTTCATACGCACATATGCCTATGTCAAGCTTTTAAGGAGTCAGGTTTATGTTTCGTACCATTCTTTCTTCTTGCCTATTAAGCAAGTCCCAGTTTGAGCCAAGATCAGTTTTTATATGGAGCTCAAAGGTAAGTCATTTTATATAATATTTGCATAGGCATAATTGTTTCCACACACTATCCCTGATTCCTTCGCCCTCCTCTGGACTGCATAGCTATAAAACTAATTGGTTTGAAACCTCACTCTCAACATGTCACACCCTTGTTCAAGGAAAAGGCTCTATTTCATTAAATGAAAATGCTTCAGGCTGGTGTTCACAGTCCTGAGCCCACTTTCTTTGATAGTTATCATGAGAATAATATTTTTAAAGACTTTTTTTTCTCTTGGCCTTTCTTTTTTACTTCCCCAGAACAATACCTCAATAAACAATTCTGGCTTGCCCTCTCTTAGTTCAGAAACAATCAAGAATTAAAAAGTAGCAGCTATAAGGAATCTGATCAAAGTATCAACTTCACTCTAAAAAAAGTAATTATGGAGAAAAACTTGTCTTGTTACTTCTGTCATGTACAAATTTTCTCTCTCCCTCTTTCTGATTTAAGCACTATAACTACAGACACTCCATTACCACACCAAGGGCAAACAAACAAACAAACAAACAAACAAACAAACAAAATTTGCCTTCTTATTAGAAAACTTATCCAAAAGGAGTAAGAAATGAACTAACTCAAGCTTACCTGCTTCCTCTCTCACATTCACCAAGGCAAGAAGTCCACTTATGGTATGTGTGTGTAGAAAGAAAATGGGTCTGTTTCTTATTCTATCTCTGTATTAGTTTTCTGTTGCTGCCTATCAAATGACCACACACTTAGAAGTTTGAGACAACAGCTATTGATTAACTCAAAATTATATATGTTAGTGCTACTCATGGTCATCAGGCTGAAATCAAGGTGTTGGACGAGACTGAGTTCTTATTTGGAGGTTCTATGGCATATCTGGGGGGTGCAATTCACTTGTAAGTGCTTTCTTGTTAGAATTCAGTTCCTGTGGTTGTAAGACTGAGGTCCCTATTTTCTTGATGGCTGTCAGTCAGGGCCTACACTCAGTTCCTAGGGGTCACCCTCATCCTTTGCTGAACACGTCCTTCATTTTCAAGTCAAAAAGAGTACATTACCTATAGCTTGTGCTTTGAATCTGTGACTTCTCTGTCTCTGACTTCTAGACTTAGGTCTTAAATAAGCTTTTTATTTAAGATCAATTTTAGGTCTATAGAATTATTGTGAAGTTAATATGGAGAGTTCCCATATACCCCACACTCAGGTTCCCCAATTATTAACACCTTTTGTAATATGGTATACTTATCATAATTAATGGACCAAGTTGATATAATGTTATGAACTAAACTCCAGTTTTAATCGGATTTCTTTCTTTTTTTTGGTCCTTTTTCTGTCCCAAAATCCCATTCAATATACCACATTCCATTTAACCTCCTAAGGTTCCCTTTGGCTAGAACAGTTTCTCAGATTTCCATATTTGTGATGACTTTACAGTTTTGAGGATTACTGGTCAGGTATTTTGTACAATGTCCCTCAGGATTTGGCTGATGTTTTTCTCATTAGACTGGGGTAATGTGGTTACGTGCAGAAGATCACAGAGCTAAAGTGGCATTCTCATTGCATTCTAACAAGGGCATGCACTATCGATATGATTAACCACTATTGAGGTTAATTTTGGCCACCTTGCTTGAGGTAGTTATTGTCAGTAAAGTTACTCTCCTACACCCCTTTCCATACTGTGCTCTTTGGAATTAAGTCACACTGTGCAGTGTACAATTAAAGGGTGAAGAGTTATTCTCTGCCTCCTTAAATGTAGAGCATTGACGTAAGTTATTTGAAAAATGTATGCACAGAATATATTTGTTTCTTCTTCTCCATTTATTTATGTGTTCAATCATTTATTTATATCAGCATGGACTCATCAATATTTAACACTATTGGTTATGATCCAATATCTATTTTTAATTACTCAAATTGTTCTAGTTTTAGCCACTAAGATCTTACTCAGTTGGCTCCTGCATCCCTATGACATCCATCCAGAATATCTCATTCTTATAGTCAATTTTTCTATAGAACATAACCTACTCACAAGAGTGAGCTCCATCATATTTCTAGTCTCATAGATTGTGCAGAGTACGCCAAGGAACAAGAACTCATGGGTGCCCTACAATTTTGCCTACCACAATCTTCAGCCTAGGAGGACAGGGGTGGGCAAACTTTTTGTGAGTGCGTGCCAAAACCAGCAAAATCTCTGACTCAAAATTCTTCTGCATGCCAACCCTAATTTTTTGAGAACATGTTACGCTTACTTGATATCTCTTAAGGTGTACGTATGTGAAGAACCTTGAAGAAATAATAAAATTCATTCGAGCGACAAAAACACAGTATATGATGATGAAAAATACATGTATTTTTAATGTATACATGTACACTGATAGTCCGACAGAAAACTTTATGACTCCGTTTGATATTATCAGTGGGACTTTTGCTGCTGCATCACTGATGACAGAGATTTTACATCAGGTTTATATATTGTGACCTTCAGAGATATGCACAAGCTACTACTTTCATCTGTCAGGCTACTCCTATTATGAGACTTAACAAAATTCATCACTGAGAACAAAGATTCACAAGCGTATGTGGATGAAACCAAAACACTGGTCGGATCTAGGAAGGCAGGGAGAGTTAAGGCAGAGGCATAGAAATTGCTCTTCCCCCCTCTGATCAATCCCTCTGATCAATCCATGTCTATGGTCTTTAAGATAACTTATTATGTAAAATTATTTATTTATCTAAGATACACCTACACTGAATTTATCTGAAAAATAAGTCGATATTAAGAAAAAAATTGTAAATGGAAGATTACAATAGAGGGTTTCGCGTGCCAGCAAAAGTTACTGGCGTGCCATGTTTGGCACGCGTGCCAGGGGTTGCCCACCCCTGGCCTAGGAAGTGAGGTAGAAAGTTACTAAATCCTACAAAGCTTGCTAAATGGGAAATTACTCTCCTCAACTCCCATATTATGCACACACATTATGGAGAAAAGAGGGTTTCCCTATCTCTATGTATACACCTTACTGAATTTACTTTTCTGTCCTTTTCCCCTCCCTTTCACTCATATCCCACGTTTAGTCTAGCAGTAATACTTATTAGTATTAAGTCTGTGTTCAAACATATCTTAACCGTTCCATACTATTCCCATAGTCCAAGATACCTTCTTTTTTACCTCCAGAGTATCATACCCCCCTTATTGTCCTACCCAGAACAGTTGCATGAACTAGAAGAATTAAATCAACTATGTAAATTAATTCACATCTCTCCTCTGCTCAAAACCTCCAATAGCTTCTAAAACTATTAGAAGGTATCTTTTATTTTTTATTTTTTTAAATCATAGCCTGTAAGGCTCCGAGTCAGCACTTTGAACACTACTTACAGAGAAGGACCAGTCCTCCTCAGCAGCCCTTTGTAGGTCAATATCATATCTCCACAATATGGAACTTACCAGGAAATTCAACAACACCTGTGCTTGA
The DNA here is from genome assembly GCF_000147115.1 of Myotis lucifugus. NCBI lineage: Eukaryota > Metazoa > Chordata > Mammalia > Chiroptera > Vespertilionidae > Myotis > Myotis lucifugus. The sequence goes on from NW_005871195.1 coordinate 1,263,011, forward strand.
CCATATTCTGCTCAATGCAGTGAGTCCACCAATCACTGCTCAAATGTTGTGTAATGTCAAGTTGCTATAAATGTCTCCTAATGCTTGCTTTCAATTTTATAGAATGGAAGGCTGGTAGTTCAGAGATGGGAGTAGCCTGAAGACCACACTTTGATTAGTAGTGCTCTCATAATCTGATTCCTAGCCATCTCTTTCCTCCTGCTCTTCCCATTGACACTTTCTCAACAGCAAATCTTTCATTGCTGCTCTCTTCATAACACACTGTGTTGGTTGATTTTCTATTGCTATATAACAAGCTACCACTATTTTAGAGGCTTAAAACAACACACATTTATTATCTCTGGAGTCAGGAGTCCAGGCAAGGCTTATCTAGGTCCTCTGCTTAGGATCTCCTGAGGCTGAAATCAGGTTCTCATCTGGACTTTGAGATCTTCCAAACTCATGTGGTTATTGGCAGAAATCAGCTCTGTGAAACCTGCGACTCTTACAGGCACCCCGTAGTCCTTTGTTAGATGGCCCTCTCCATAGACAGATACAATATAGAAGCTTGCTTCTCCAAAATCGGCAAGGAAGAGTCTCTCACTCCAGTTTGTTAAAATGGAGTCTTATGTAACAGCACAAATATGGGAATTAGATCTATCATATAACTTTGTCATGTAACTTAATCAAGAAGTAACACCCCACAACCTTTGCCGTATCCATTAGTTGGAAGCTAGTCACAGGTCCAATGTATACTCAACGGGTGGGGATTACACAGTCATGAACATGAGAAGTGGGAAATCACAGGTCACCTTAGGGTCTGTCTGATGCACACTGAGCTGGTCTCAAGGGCTTTGTACTTGCTTTTTCCCTCCCTAAAGACTCTGTGCCTCATTTCATTCAGATCTCAGCTCAGATATCGCATCTCAGAGTCCTCCCCGAACGCTGTTTCCTGAAACAGCCACCTGTCAGCATCACAGTCTTTCCCAGTCCCTTATTCTATTTTTCTTCAGATCATGGGTCATTCTCTGACATTAAATGAAAATTTGTTCAAAATCTATCTTCCAATTAGAACATAAGTTGTTTTCTATTCTCTAAAAAAAAAAATTAACCCATCGTATAAGTACATGCTCACATTTATTTGTTGAATAAGTCAGTGAAAAGTTTTCATTTGCAGCAATGGTCACCAAAGCCTTTCTAATTTGATCCACACATTTTACACTAAATTATAATTAATGCAAGCGGCTATTAATGTTTAATCTTTTCGCTGTTGCAAGGTTGCAAATAGAAACATGATAGAATAGATAGAGCACAGACTTTGGAATAGTACAGACCGAAATCAGATTCAGACTATTACTAACTTTGTAATCTAAGAGGTTAACTTCTCTGAATTTCAATCATAAGACCAGAGACCCCCTACTCACTGGGGTGGCTTTTGACTAGTTTCTCTGGCTTCTGGAGGCAGAGTGGCCTCATTTATAAAAAGGGGGTACTAATATTGAATCATCCCAGGTAGGTGACTGTGAGGTTAAAGGAGTAAATGCATAAAAAGCACCTTGCTTGGAGAAGGGCACATTATTGCATTCAGTACAAGTTAGCTTTTATTAGTATTCTTTTATAAATATCCATTAATATAAACTATTATAGTATTAATGACCATATAATTCTGTTATACACAGTATATTAAATATTTACTGTTTATATTTTTATTTAGACTTGGCAGAAAGCTAAATATAATAATAATATTAGTGATAACTGGCTTTTGTGAGCAAATTTTATTACAGACTAGAGGCCCGATGCATGAAGATTCATGCAAGAATAGGCCTTCCTTCCCCTGGCTGTTGGCACTGCCTTCGCTCTGGCCAGAGCCGCCTTTCTGCCTTTGCTCCTGCCCAGAGCCGCCTTTGGCCTTTGCAGCCGTAGCCATCTTTGTTGTGACAATTTGCCACCATCTTTGTTGCAAAGTGAAAGTCAATTTGCATATTCTGTCTTTATTAGCTAGGATTCTAAACAACTCTTTATAACATATGATCAAGAAGCAGGTGCTGACATTGCACATGGAGCTACTAGGGGGTTACGATGAAGAAAACATACACAAAGCACTATCTAAAAGTTTCATTCTATGGGGAGTTACTATTCAATGGGCATGAGTTTCAGTCATGAAAGATGAAGAAGTACCAGAGTTCTGCTGTATAGAGATCTGCTTATAGTTAGCAATACTGTACAGTGCACTTAAAAACTGAAGAGGTTAGATCTCATATGTTTTTACCACAATTTTTTAAATGCATGCAAATATGTTTTTTAAGATTTCACTCATTGCATCCCACAAATGATGCATTTCTATGTAAGGATGGGTTAAACAACAAGTTAAAAGAAGCTTTTTTGTTCTTAAGCTACAGGAAGTACTCATAATATGATGATTAAGAAGAAATATTTTCCCATTCCTTAACATGTAATTATATATAGTCCATAAAGTTTTCTATTATAACCTAAAATAAGAAGTAATTAAAAATCTAATATTCTGACAAAGAAGGAATGCAAATATACTTTGTTACAGCTCTGAATTTAGAAATATATGCAAGTTTTACATATTACAAAGTAAAATTAAATAGGAATGTAAAAAAAGCAACATTTAAAAATTGAAAATAGAACTCTAATATAAATATGGTGACTTATTTATAGAGGAAAATTTATTTAAAGTTATTTTGAATTATAATGATTTTATTATTTATCCATAGTATAATATATTCTAAGAATAAGTAGGTATGTTAAGTAAACTTAAACAACTTTCAATAGTCTACTGTTTCTATTAATATTAATACTATTATATTGAGACTATATGTGTATATATATATGTATACATTCACTATAAAAATTCAAAAAATATTAATAGAATCAATGATCTCAGTATACAAAAGAGAAATACAAATATAAAATCAAATACTATAAATAAAAGTGACATGTTAACCCTAAATTTGAAATTATGAATGTAAACTCAGTTTTATTTTTTATTTTATTTATTTTATTTCATTTTCATTTATCCCCCATGCCCTCTTCCACTTCCACCAACCCCCGCTATTCCAACAATCACCACAAAGTTATCTGTGTCCATGAATTCTTTATCCTTATTTTTCATTTTTGCTGAATCCCTATATTTTGTTGTTTTTAAAATATGTCCCTCCTAGCTCTGCCTGCTGAAAAAGCCTAGCAGCCATGAGACCCCCAATAGCAATAAAAACCGCTAATACACACACTGTGTTCTCTGTATATACTCCATTGCAAAGAACCAGCAATTTTAAGTCTCAAGCAGAAAATATCCAAGATGAGCCTGAGACTTCTTGTACAAAATTCTATCGCCTCATACCTGCCATAAATCAACAAACAACACGTGCTGGTGAGGATGTGGAGAAAAGGGAACCCTAGTACACTGCTGGTGGGAATGCAGCCTGGTACAGCCATTCTGGAAAACAGTATGGAGTTTCCTCAAAAAATTAAAAATTAGCCTGGCTAGCATGGATCAGTGGTTGAGAGTTAACCTATGAATCAGGAGATTACAGTTTGATTCCCAGTCAGAGCACATGCCCGGGTTTCAGGTTCGATCCCCAGTGTGCGGCATGTAGCAGGAGGCAGCTGATCAATGATTCTGTCTCATAGTTGATATTTCTCTCCATTCTCTCTCTCTTTCTCTCTCTCTCTCTCTCTCTCTCTCTCTCTCTCTCTCTGATATCAATACAAATATATATATTTCTTAAAATTTAAAAATCAAACTGTCGTTTGACCCAGTAATCACAGTTCTACGAATATATCCTAAGAATACTGAAACACCAATCAGAAAGAATGTTTGCACACCTATATTCATAGTGGTGCAATTTACAATAGCTAAGATCTAGAAACAGCCCAAGTGTCCATCAGTAGATGAATGGATAAAAAAGCTGTGGTACATTTATACCATGGAATGCAGTAGTAAAAAAGAAGGATCTCTTACCCTTTGAGACAGCATGAGGGGCCTGAAGAGTACCATGCTAAGTGAAATAGGCAGTCAGAGAAAGGTAAGTATCACATGATCTCACTTATATGTGGAATCTAATTAACAAAATAAACTGAAGAACAAAATAGGTCCAGAGGCATGGAAGCATGGCAGGGACTGATGGATCTCAGAGAGAGAGGGGGAGATGGTAGTGATTAACCAAATAACATATGCATAATCCATGGACATGGACAATAATGGGGTGAAAGCCTGCGGTGGGGTGGGAACCGGTTTGTGGAGGGCAACAGAGGAAAATGGAAGACATCTGTAATACTCTCAACAATAAAGATAAATAAAAAAAAACACAAAAAAACTAATAGGCCATTTCAAAACATTCTAGAAAAAGCATAAAGTGTCTCTAGTGTGCCATAGTGAGAAATTTAAGCATATATTAGCAATAACAATAGTAGTAGCAATAATAATATTAAGAAAACTAATAAATACAAATAATTATTAAAACACACTGAATATATTGGCATCCATTGTGTTATTTAGAAAAATTACAGGAAGAAAGGAAGTTAGGGAGGGGAAGAATAAGAGAGGGAATAATCTCATTGAGAACCATTAAAATTTACTAGAACATCAATGTCTTTCTCTAAAAATAATCATTTTAAAGGAAACAATTCCTTCTGCCTTTTTCTGTCTGAACTATATTTTGATGTCGCCAAATAGCTTTTGTTAAAGAGTTATCTTTTGGTAGAAAAACCTGAGCTAATAAATAAAAAAAGTTAAATAGAATTTTAAAATCACTATTTGGTGCCCTCAAAACAAGTAATTAATTTAGGCAATCATCATCAATGGTTGAAACCATTAGATGAAAATTTTATAGTGGAATCTTCAGGCAATCATCACCTGAATACTGATCATGGTACCCTCACTGAAAGTGACATAAGTAGACATGTATGCATCTTTTTAAATATATATATGTTTATTGATTTTAGAGAGGAAGGAAGAGGGAGAGAGAGAGATAGAAACATCAATGATGAGAGAGAATCATTGCACAACTGCCTACTGTACATCCCACACTGGAGATCGAGCTGGCAACCCTGGTATGTGCCCTGACTGGAAATTAAACCATGACCTCCTGATTCATAGGTTGATGCTCAACCACTGATCCACCACAGCCAATCAAGATATGTATGTTTCTTGATGTGATCTGTCAATTATGAACTATTCTTTTAAAACAAAACAAAACACAAATCTTCTCTCAAGTTTCCAGTGCTAACTTGCATTCTTAGAGACATCTCTTTTGAAGTTGCCTGCAAGTCAGACTTTAGAATGAGGAATAAAATTGAATTGTTTATTAAAGGTGCAGTTGAGGGAACAATTAAATAATGGCCTGAAGTCAAGTTGGAGAAGACACTGTAGAGCAGGGGACACAGGAGAAGCAAAAAGACTAGGACTGGCAGGCCAGAGAGTGAAATACCTGCAGAGGTCAGGACTCAGAGGGCTGGGTGAGGAGGGGAGCTGTGGCTAGAAAGATGGCTATGGACCTAATAGCCATGTTTTTTCTCAGGACATCCCAAGCCCCTCACTTTTTTTAAGTCAGAAGAAATGTTCAGCCAGACATATTAGAAGAAGGTGGTCAGTGTACACAAAATCCTTTTGACCTATACTCAACATGGAGTATAAATGCTGTGGTAAAATATCAATAGACAACACTTCCTGGAAATTATTTTCCCAGTTGTGTTGTTAAATATTGGGTCTATATACTGGGTCTCTGTTTTTATCCTGAAATTTTAAGGGAATACAAAGCACTAGGTGGATTTATAAGGAGTCCCTTCAAAATGCCACCTGAGCCCCTTGGCAAGCACAATGCTACTTGTGTTGCCAAGTCTGGATGCAGCAGGTAAGGGACTCACATCAAGTGCTGTTGCCAAGCCCCTTGGAAGTTTTCAAGCTGTCTTTGGCATCTGTTCCATGCATGCTCCATTGGCAGTCAGGGGGTGAGGGATTTTGAAGATACTATTAACATTTTTCATCAATTAGGAAATGTGTGATCAAATAATTGTCCTAAACTATTCAAGTTGGCTCACCTCAAAGAGCTGGAACAAAGCAATGGATGGATGGCTATACTTCACCATAGGAGTTTACTTATGGTATGACGCTAACTGAAATATCTTAATTATGAAAGATTCCTGGGGGTTTGTTTGTCCACATGGCTTGGAAAAATCTGCTAATTTGAACATCCTTTAACCAATATAGGCTCCAGGCAAAATGAGCCATTCTATTTTCTCCACAGATACCCTAGATGCCCTACTTCAGTCCCTGTAATGTTGCTCTTTCCTCCATAGGGGAAGCCCCTTCCTCCTTTTTCTGTCTTTCTAAATCAGTGGTTCTCAACCTTCCTAATGCCAGGACCCTTTAATACCGTTCCTCATGTTGTGGTGACCCCCAACCATAAAATTATTTTCATTGCTACTTCACAACTGTAATTTTGCTACTGTTATGAATCATAATGTAAATATCTGATATGCAGGATGTATTTTCATTGTGACAAATTGAACATAATTAAAGTATAATGATTAATCACAAAAACAATATGTAATTATATATATGTTTTCTGATGGTCTTAGGCGATCCCCTTTGGGGGTCGAACGACCCAGAGGTTGAGAACCGCTGTTCTAAATGTTATTTGTGTCCTTCACACAAGGATTAATTCCTGATTTTGCCATTAACAGTTGAGTGACCTTGAGCAAATCCCTTAACCTTTTTAGAGCCCAACTTCCTCATCTGTGAAATGGAGATGATGACTACCTAACACGTAGGAGCATTGTAACACTTAACAGAGATAATACCCCTGATGCACTTTGTACATAATAAATGCTTAATAATCAATCGACACCTAATAATCTGCCATAAATTTTATGATATTAATAGTTTCCTCTATTGCCATCACTGTCATAGAATCATTTCTGATTCTCTACACAGAAGTTATCCTCTGTCTGCTTTGATTCCCCACTTCAATGTATCTGCACCCTTTTATGGTGTCCGTTAGTGTACATATGTTCTGTCCCCCCAACAAATTCTCCAGGTAAGTGTACATAAGTGTTTCACCTGAGTGGGGAACTAACTACTTTAAAATTTTGAATGTGATAAGAGAATTACATGTCCATGTAAGTTAGATCTCAGTGGGACCACCAAATACTCTTGCTTAGAAAGTCCTCAAGGTCTCCAGATCCACCTCCTTGACTTCAAGCCTGTTCCCTCTGGCCACACTCTCTAGGCAGAGTGATTATTCTAAGGCACAAATCAGATGGGGTTACCCCCTTATTTTATTTCCATCAATGGCATTCTGTAGTCTGTCCAATCTTCAGCATTGCCATAAAGAAAACCTCATAATCTTCTGACTCCTCCTCCCTCTCTTCCAGCCTCATCTCTCACCACTATCTTCGCTTCATACAATATGTACTACCCACACTGGACCACTTGAAATATGATATTTTTCATACTCTCTTTTTCCCCTGTCCGGTGCACCTTTCTTTTTATCTGAAATAAAAAGACTTTGTACTGTCATCCAGCTTACTGTGCTTCATCCTTATGACTCAGTTTAAATGTAACCATGCCATCCACATCAGAAAGCCTTTCCAGTCCCTCTCTACTTCAATTATTTATTGTCCTCTATGTTGCCTTGTCATTCTGTGTGTATCTCTACCATAACACTTAAAGCAGAGAATTAAAATTTATTGTCTTACCTATAGGTTTCAATCGCAGATTGTGAAATTCTTGGGTGTAAAAGCTCATAACCACCTTATTCATCCTGGGCACTCCCTTCTAAGAGTTTCCAGACTTCCAATGACCAAGAATCTACCTCACTGCCTTCTGTCCTCATATCTACCACTCCCTGCCTCACTTTTAGTTATACCAAATTGTATAAAGTCTCCTGTAGATATCAACCTATGTAATGTTTTCATGCATTTTTGCATGCAGTCACTATTTCTATAAATCCCATTACAACTTTATTTTCTTAATAAACACTTAATTTTTATCTCAGGGACTGTTTATTCTAGAAAGTTCTTATGACTCCTCAATTTGGGTTAAGTACCCTTCTGTGTTCTCTGACACATATAACCTGTAAGTCTTCAGCTTCCCTCATGAGTAGATTTTTTTCTCAAGAAAAAGCTACTGACTTCTTAGTGTCCATCTGGTAGCCTTCTAGACCATTGTGCCTCAACCTTGGCATCATTGATGATTTAGACCAGGTTAGTCTTTGTTTGAAGACTGTCCTGTGTACTGTCATACATTTAGTAGCTTCCATAACCTCTATACACTACATACCTGGAGCATGTGCCCCTTCTCTTACAGTGACCCCAAAATAAAATGTCTTTCAACATTAAACATTGCAAAGTATCACCTATGGGGCAAAATCATCATCCGTGGTTGACATCACTGCTCTAGATCTTAAGATTAGAATTTAGAGTTCCTCTATTTTCTCACAGTGAGAGATGGGTATTTAATCTATTGTGTGTGTGTGTGTGTGTGTGTGTGCACTCGCATGTGTGGCATTATTGCTGATAAAAGGCACATGATTAGAACCTAGAAAATAATCATATTTTCCATTAGACTCATACTCTTTTATTTAAATAGGTTTTCTATATTTAAAAAAAGCAATGCTTTTCTATTTACTGACATATACACAAGGCAAGAACCAAAGACAATCATAACATAGTCCTTATATAAGTAATAGGCAGAAAACACCAAGGATTAGTTATATGTAAGATCACCCTAAAATTTTTGCCAAAGAGTTAAGGCAGTGGCAAATATCTATTCAATTAATGCTATTTTACAATTATATCAATAGTGTCAATTACATCAAACTTATTTATTTTTTAATCCTAAATCACAATGTAAATTATGCTTGCTTCCTTGATTATAGGTTATAGTTCCTAGGTTATAGAAACTAGGTTTCCATCAATTTTCTAATTTAACTCAATATAGCTGCATTTTATGCAATCTGGCAGATATTATGAATCCTCTTCTGTGTGCTTAACTCTTTGATACATTTTTAGGACTTTGCTCAAGCTACTTACATTCTGGTGTATTGTTTGAGATCCAACAATGTGTTTGTAGAGCCTTCTCAGGGGTGGAGCCCATGTGTTTGTAGAGGCTTCTCAGGGAAAGTAATGCAGATAGTTGGTTTTGAAGACTGAGTAGGAATCTTTCAAGTAGACAAAACAATGAGAATGTACCAAATGATAGCACCAGAGTGCAAATCAAGGCATGGCTTCCTTCCTAAAAATACTGTCTTGCTACAAGAAACTCAGCAATGTAGATGATTGAGATTTAGCACAAGCCTCTTACTGTTTTACAAACATTCAGTAGACCAGAAGAGATCCATTGACCATGCTTTTAGTAACTTTGTTGTAGGCACAAAGAGCAACATACGTAGACCTGAATCAGAATATTGTTTTAGTGAGCACATTCCATCAGAATCATTGAACATCTAAACTAGGGCATAACATTGAGTATAATGAGTGTAGGGAAGAAATTAGAGGGGGAAAAACAAAAACAAAAAACAATAACTTTCCTTCCTATAGTGAATTGGGTCTCCATCCTAGTATTTTCTTAGAAGTTAATAGTTGAATGGTGGGAACTCTCCAAACTATCTGCACAACTTTTCTGTAAACCTAAAACTATCCTAAAACAAAATGTTCATTTAAAAAAGGACAAGCCCTGGCTCGTGTGGCTCAGTTGACTGAGTGTCATCCTATGCACCAGAAGGTCACTGGTTCGATTCCCGGTCAGGCACATGCCCAGGTTGCTGGCCCAATCACCAGTAGGACTGAATGCAAGAGGAGGCTGATCAATGTTTCTCTCTCACATCAATGTATCTCTCTTTCCCTTTCTCTTCCTCTCTCTCTAAAAAAAAATTAATAAAAAATACTTTAATAAAAGACAAAAAAGTCATGAAAATTAAAAATAGCCTGAACAATGAGAATAGATGGCCAGAAGGGAATTGTAGGGCAGGCAGGGCACTGAAATATTGGAAGGGGATTGAATTCCCTCTGTTTTTGCAATTATAGATCCCTATCCTTAGCCCCTCTGTGATCCCTTTCTGACCATATGTGCCCTTGCTCTCACTTCCTCCTATTACTAATTAGGCTGTTTTATGTGAATTTCAGCATGTAATATTTTATACTTAATAACCCTGCATCAGAAGAAGTGGGAAGTCAAAGAGGCTGGAATTTATTGCCAGGTGCTCTGGAAAGCATCTGGGGCATTTATAGCGAACCCACAACATTTCTCAATACCCTGAGGAATCTACAATCCACACTTTCAGGAATCCAATAAGTTTCAGCTGAGAATCCCATAAATACCACAGGGCAAGGGCCATGCCCTGATCAAGCTCATTCCCTGGATATTCAGGTGACAGGAAGTTGACATGGGGGGGGGGGGGCATAATTGGCCTTTGCATTTAGCACCTTGTTAACATAAATTGAGGAAATTCACACCTCTAATCTGTTGTTGCTAATGTCAGCCTGCTAGAATCTGAACTCAATAAGATGAGGTTGGTTTGCTAGAAAAGCTTTTTTTTTTCCAACAAGAGGAAAGAAATCTAAATATTTCATCTGAGACACATGGGTTCTGACATGGGAGGTATTTTAAACCTGTGGGAGTTTCCAAAGCTAAAAGTTAAAATCATAAAATCACTAAGGTTGTTACTAAGAGTCTCTATGATTTCTGTCTTTTTAAAAATGTTATTGATTTTTTAGAGAGAGAGAGAAAAGGAGATGGAGAGATGGAAACATCAATGACAGAGAATAATTGATCAGTTGCCTCTTGCACACCCCATACTGGAGATCAAGCCTGCTACTCAGGCATGTGCCTTGACCAGGAATCAAACCATGACTACCTGGTTCATTGGTAGATGCTCAACCACTGAGCAACACCATCTGGGCAGTTTTCTGTCTTTTTAAGAAGTCACTTTATACTCTCTTTTCTTGAGCCTTATACTAAAGCCAAACTGGTTGATATGATGCATGCAAACACAGCCCCTGCTTTGCCTTTCTCTTTTATGTACAATGTACCCATCACCTCAAGTATCATTTCCTCTTGTCATCAGAAGTCCAAATCCTACTATTCCTTAAAAATCCTACTCAAATTCACGCTCTTTTAAAAAACAGCCAAGGGGGTTAAACTCCCATTTGTCCCTGAAGCATTCTTTATTCTTTCAAATATCACTCTTTATTTCCATGTGATGGTTATTTTTTAATATAACACAATTTGACACCTACAATTTGTCATTTCTTTTTCCTTGGCAAAATAACATGCTTCTTGCAGACAGCTACCTCAAATTTCTCAATTCTCACAGTGCCCAGGGTAGTGCAAATTTTGGTGACAGCATTCCCAGAAAGTCACCTTTGTCAAGCTTCTTGTTGGGGGCATTAGGAGAGCAACTAGAAATGATGCTTATTTATGCCAGAAATAAGCCTGTCTTTACAGGTGCCAGAGCTTGAGCCTTTATAAAGGCAAGGGAAATGCCATCTCAAAAGAAATGAACAAGAACTTGAGGATTAATACAGCAGAATAAGGCTGAGTAACAGAATTCCTCTCTACCAGCTTAGAATCTAAAGAAATGAATACAAAAATCTAGATAGTCGAAATAAAGAAAAAATTACCATCAGCAACCATACATGAAAAAGAAAACCATCAAATGCTTCAGAAATTAGAGGTCGTGGAATGAAACGGAAATTTCTATTGCAGCTTAGTGCCTTTACATCTCTGCAGAGCTGTTCATCTTAACACAAATATAGGTCTTGAGCCTTTTCACCAAGTTGATATCCTTCAAGTCCCTTTGTTCTTTTTTTTAAAATATATTTTATTGATTTTTTACAGAGAGGAAGGGAGAGAGATAGTTAGAAACATCGATGAGAGAGAAACATCGATCAGCTGCCTCCTGCACATCTCCTACTGGGGATGTGCCCGCAACCCAGGTACATGCCCTTGACCGGAATCAAACCTGGGACCTTTCAGTCTGCAGGCCGATGCTCTATCCACTAAGCCAAACCGGTTTTGGCAAGTCCCTTTGTTCTTAAGGGTAGTGCATATAGTTAGTGGTTGAATAGTGGGTATGGGGGATGGAACACATACCCACTGGTAAAAGAAGGAAACTTGAGACTCCAGAGTTACTCTGAGTTGGGGGATAATACAAAGCAGGATGGTAACTGTGCCATGAGAACAGATTATACTTTACAACTAGGAGAAATGAAACTTGATAAAGGACACTCAACCAAACATTAACCAAAAAGAAAGAGCTGATAGTGTATAAATACTGCACACTCCTATTTCCGACACCCCCTCCTCCCCATGGCACCCAGCTACAGAGGAATGGACAGAACTCAAATACCTAAGCTTCTAACTACTCTTTTGTAAGGAAAACAAACTAGTCCTGAATAGGTGAGGGAAACGTTCAGTATTCATGAAGTCATTGAGCTGCCAGGAGAGAGCAGCCATACAAATGTAGCTAAGATAAAGCAAGGAGGCATAACTACACCATAGCATTTCAAGGACAAGTAAATCTAAAAGGAAAAATAAACAGAGGGACAAAAGAGAATTATTCATAAGTATTACATTTTAGAACAAATATTACGATATGAACTGAATAAACCAAAGTCCGAAAAACATACAGATAAGCTAACAACAAAAGATGAAAAGATATATTGAGAAGTGAGGAAGCAAACAACATCATTACTGAATTGTTACATCAGTTAGACTTAGCAAGGAACCAACAGAGCCAGCTGAAAATCAAATCACAATAGAAAACAAACAAACAAAACCACCTTGGGATAATCAGAAATAATGCATCTAGGCAGGCAAAAAAGATTAGACCAGTTAGATGATAAAAAAAAAGATGTACTTGCAATAGAGAAAACATTAAAAAGCAACAAAGAGAAAAACATATATGTTTTCAAATATTTCACAGAAGAACCTTCCACTTACATAAACGTAGAACTAAATTGGCAATTACTATAGACAAATTTTCAGTGAAATGAGATAGGGAACAATTGGCATCTCTATGCATCAGGTTTACGTTACCGAACTTCAAGTACAGAGAAAGCTTCCTTCGCCTATTTGAGCAGAAGAAGAAAATTACTCACAAGTTAGATGTAACCAAGCTGGCTTCAGACTTCTCTCCACGGGAGCATTCAAGAAAATGAGACAATCTGTCTCCGAAGATCTGAGGGGGAAGAAATTGTATAGTAAGAATATTTTACATAAATTAATCAATGAACTCAATGGAAAACATTTCATGTGCTTTTCTTTCTAATTTAGATTATTAGCACTTATAAAATAAACACCCTAAGTGATTATCATAGGTGCATATCATATCATATATCCAAATATTTACAGAAATTTTGGAAGAAATTGTGAGATGTTGGTAAGTTTCTATTAGCAGGTAACTTTTAATCAGGTAGGAGATATAAATATTAAGACAAAATGTGAGATAAAAAAAATGAACTCCGCCCTAACTGGTTTGGCTCAGTGGATAGAGCTTCGGCTTGTGGACTGAGGGGTCCCAGGTTCAATTCCAGTCAAGGGCATGTACCTTGGTTGCAGGCACATCCCCAGTAGGGAGTGTGCAGGAAGCAGCTGATGGATGTTTCTCTCTCATTGATGTTTCTAACTCTCTAACTTTCTTCCTTCCTCTCTGTAAAAAATCAATAAAGTATATATTTTTTTTAAAAATGAACTCCTAATGTCATGGCAGTTTTAGAAAGAGATCTAATCTAATAGTAGAGGAATATGCAAATTTGTCAGTTATAGCTGGTGTGCCCAGCGAGGGGCTGGGTGCAGGAGGCGCTGAGCGGAGACCCCCACCCAGACACAGAAGGAGGCTGGTGGCAGCCATTGGCAGGGAGGCACCCACGGGTCCGGGATGGAGTGGAGGATGGTCCGAGTCCTTCTAGGCGGA